>NC_051185.1:1231220-1488035 GCF_013339695.2 Rhipicephalus sanguineus | reverse complement strand
CATGAGCTG
This sequence comes from Rhipicephalus sanguineus, assembly GCF_013339695.2. NCBI lineage: Eukaryota > Metazoa > Arthropoda > Arachnida > Ixodida > Ixodidae > Rhipicephalus > Rhipicephalus sanguineus. The sequence continues at coordinate 1,488,026 of NC_051185.1, read as the reverse complement.
GTCAAAAATCTTGTATGGTATCAAGGGTTTTTTTCGCTTGTCGCCCTGTTTCCATGGGCACGTTACCGCCTGTAATCTTTAGCGAGAAAAAAAAAAAAAGCGTAAGGAAGAAAAAATTAAATTCTTTTTTGATAGTCTTGTGATGAGTGTAGTGCATTAAATGTTAGTTTAAGTAGCGCTCTATATGTCGTTTTCACTGTCCCTGTCTTGTGCGCTCACCTGTTTCAACACATCATGTATCCACCGGACATATTTGCTCTGCTTTGTTTTTAGAGGGAAACAAAAAGCGACGCAAGCGGCAGTACTTTCAGTGTGATCGAGCAAAATTGTGAAAATTAGTGCCTCTGTGCATACTTCTTTTCTTTTTTTTTTTTTCTACGCGACAAGCACATGCGAATTATAACTAGCTGGCACAGTGAATGCACGTGGAAGCGGTCATGTGCTGTACAGCCTCAGCCACAAAGATGATAAAAAATGCACGGACACTGTCTTTCCAACAACTATAAACTGAAAACAGGATGGGGTACTCACCTTATCTTTGTGGAAACGCCCTGCTGCACGTAGTCAGCGGCGAATTTGTGCGCTGCGATGTGGTGCTCCACATATTTTTCCAGTGAAGACAGGCCAACCGCCACAAACGTCGCATTTCATCACGACGACACTTCGTGTACACGTGCGCGGAGACCATCGCCGGCGGAGGTGAAGATTGACACTAGGACACTAGGGACGAAATTCATCAAGCCACGTGACATACTAGGCACTCCGTGGCGACACGGGGGAAAAGTCCAAAACTAAACTTAGGGAAAGAAAGTCTTCAAGTGACGTCACACGTGAGTGACGTAGCAGTGACGTCATCTATTGTTCGCGAGAGAGCCCAGACTCCGGCGAAACGCATGTGCGGTATCTATCTGCGTTTAATCCCTGAGAGTGTTACCAGCGCCACTCGTAGCTAAGGCGGCGAGTGTGAAACACTATTTTTGCCAGAAAGCATCACGAGGCATGACGAATCCCTTGCTATGAATGTGCGAAAGAAGAATAGTTCGATAGACTCAGTTATTTGTTAGAAAACCAACAGCCAATTAAGTCAAATAATACATTGGGGACATTATTTGTTGCTCTTGATGGTACGCGTTTAGCGTTGAGTCCGTGAGGCGTTTAATAAATAAATAGCACAGGTTCAGCGACCAGCAGTCCGAAACGGAGCAAGCACGAGCACCAACAACCGTCCTCGTCTTCGTCTTTCACTGGCGCCCCTGTTTGCGCCCTATCCATTCTACAAATCACTCCCCCGCAGAAAAGGAGCCATCCTGGCGACTTAAGGAACAGGGACGACTGGTGGGTCGTAATGCGGCTTCAGTTGGTCGACGTGAACAATCTCACGGCCACGGCGGCGCCGGTCTGCGGATGGTTGAACGGGCTCGACAACATAGTTGACGGGAGAGGCTTGACTTAGGACGCGGTAGGGGCCTTCATACTTCTGCAGTAGCTTCGTGGAAAGGCCAGGAGCAGAGGAGGGAACGCGAAGCCACACCAATGTTCCAGGCGAATATGACTGGGGAGGCAGGTTTGCGTCATGGAGGTCCTTTTGGCGTGCTTGGTCTTGTGCGGTTAAGGAACGTGCGAGCTGCCTGCATTCCTCGGCGTAGGTGGCGACTTCAGATAGAGTTGTGGACTCTGAAGCGTCTGGGCGGTACAGAAGAATGGTGTCCATAAATGAGGAAGGTTCGCGGCCGTAAAGAAGAAAGAAGGGAGAAAATCCTGTCGTAGACTGAGTAGCGCTATTGTAAGCGTACGTAACAAAGGGTAGTATGCGGTCCCAGTTGGTGTGGTCAGCGGAGACGTACATGGACAGCATGTCGCCTAGTGTGCGGTTAAAGCGCTCAGTCATTCCGTTGGTTTGTGGATGGTAGGCGCTGGTTGTCCGGTGCACAACGTTGCATTCACGGAGGAGGGCTTGTACGGCATCAGAGAGGAACGTGCGTCCGCGGTCGCTGAGTAGCTCGCGAGGCGCGCCGTGGCGAAGAACAAGTTGGTGAAGTATGAATAAGCCGACTTCACGTGATGTGGCCTCTGGCAGCGCGGCAGTCTCAGCATAGCGTGTCAGATGATCGATAGCGACGATCACCCAGCGGTTCCCGTCTGGTGTGTATGGAAGGGGGCCGTACAAATCAATCCCGATGCGATCAAAAGGCCGGGAGGGACAAGGCAACGGCTGGAGCGGTCCATTGACTATACGTGGGGGGCTCTTCCGGCGCTGACACTTGGAGCATGAACGCACGTATTGGCGGACGAAGCGGTACATGCCACGCCAGTAGTACCGCAGCCGGAGGCGTGCATAGGTTTTGATTACACCAGCGTGGCCGCATTGGGGATCCGCGTGAAAGGAGGCACAGATATCGGCACGGAGGTGGCGAGGAATCACCAACAACCACTTGCGACCATCAGATAGATAGTTGCGGCGGTATAGGAGCCCATCGCGGATGGTGAAATGTCGAGCTGTGCGCCGCAGCGAGCGAGTGGCGGTACGTGGTGATGGCTTAGAAAGGAACTCGATTAAAGAGACTATCCAAGGATCCTGACGCTGCTCAGAAGGCATGTCAGCGTGTGTAAGGGCCGCAGAATCGTAGCTGGAAATAGACCCGTTGCCACAGTCATGGGGAAGGGGAGAGCGGGAAAGAGCGTCGACATCTGAATGTCTACGGCCTGACCTGTAGACGACGCGGATGTCGTATTCTTGGAGACGTAATGCCCATCGAGCTAGACGACCAGATGGATCTTTCAGTGAAGATAACCAGCAGAGGGCGTGGTGATCAGTCACGACATCAAATGGGCGGCCATATACGTAAGGTCTAAATTTTGTAATTGCCCAAACGATGGCTAAACATTCTTTCTCCGTGACCGAATAATTTTCTTCAGCTCTGGTGAGAGTGCGACTTGCGTAAGAAACAACGTACTCGTCGAAGCCAGACTTGCGTTGAGCAAGAATAGCGCCAAGGCCGACTCCACTGGCGTCCGTGTGGATTTCGGTAGGGGCGTCTGGGTCAAAGTGACGGAGAATCGGTGGCGATGTCAGCAGACGACGTAATTTCGCGAATGCGGCGTCGCAAGCGGAAGACCATGCCATGACACCGTGGCTATCAGCAAGTAGGCGTGTTAAGGGGCCATTATGGATGCGAAATCACTAACGAATCGCCGAAAATATGAGCATAGGCCTATGAAGCTCCGGAGTTCTTTCAGGGTCGACGGCTTGGGAAACTCGGCGACAGCGCGGAGCTTTGCAGGGTCAGGTAGAATGCCATCCTTGCTGACAACATGTCCCAAGATGGTGAGCTTCCTGGCGGCGAAGTGACACTTCTTCATATTGAGTTGTAGACCAGCCTGTGTGAGGCATTCCAGGACACTTGCGAGGCGCAGAAGATGTGTGTCGAAGTCCTTTGAAAAAACTACGACGTCGTCCAGATAACAAAGGCACGTGTTCCACTTGAGACCTCGAAGGATGTTGTCCATAGACGCTCGAAGGTGGCGGGGGCGTTGCAAAGGCCAAACGGCATCACGTTGAACTCGTACAAGCCGTCAGGAGTTACGAACGCAGTTTTTGGGCGGTCAGCTTCATCCATAGGTACCTGCCAGTACCCCGATCGAAGGTCCAGTGAAGAAAAGAACTCCGCGCCTTGCAAACAGTCGAGCGCGTCATCGATTCTGGGGAGCGGATAGACATCTTTGCGTGTGATCTTGTTAAGGCGCCTATAATCAACACAGAATCGGATGCTACCGTCCTTCTTTTTCACAAGTACCACCGGGGAGGCCCAAGGACTGTGGGACGGCTGTATAACGCCACGACTAAGCATATCAGTCACCTGGTCATCAATAACTCTGCGTTCAGCTTGAGAGACCCGGTATGGACGCTGTCGCAGGGGTGCATGGCTGCCGGTGTCGGCAGCCATGCACCCCTCTTCTTCTTACGATGGCAGACGTTCGACCCAAACTGGTTTGCTTGTAGTCGAAAGACGTCCGAAAGCGGTCGAGAAGCTTCAAGAGTTGGGTGCGTTGAGCAATAGGAAGGTCCGAATCAATTGATGGAAGGAAAGCGTCTAGGGAAGATGTGTTGGACGTGGTAACGAGATCAACGCTGGCGACCTGGAGGCTTGTTGTGCGATCGAGCAGTTGGCTAGCGCAAACAGAATCAATCTCCTCAAGACGCCCTATACATTCTCCGCGGAATACTGTGGCTGCGACCGAAAGCAGGTTCGTAACATAAATGCTGGAGCAGGAGTCTTCGAACGTGACAAGAGCAAAGGGGAGAATGAAGTTCTTACGAGAAGTGAATGCTTCTGACGGTGTGAACATGGCGCTAGAGAAAGCATAGTCGCAGGAGATCGGTACCCGAACAGAAGACATAGGTGGGATGTCCGTGTCCGCGGCGACGACGACACGAGGAAAAGATGACTTGCCAGAATCGATGTCGGAGATCGCTGATAATTCTAGTTCGGCACGGGCACAGTCAACAATGGCATGATGTGTGGAAAGGAAGTCCCAGCCCAATATAACGTCGTGGGAGCAGTGTGGAAAGACGACGAATTCGACGACATACATAACGTCCTGAATGAGTAGCCGAGCCGTGCACGTCACGGAAGGTTGTATGGGATGCGCGGTTGCCGTACGGAGAGAAAGACCAGAAAGCGGAATCGTAATTTTTTTTAACTTGCGGCACATTGCTTCGCTCAACACAGACACAGCAGCTCCCGTATCGACTAAGGCCTGCACGGCAACACCTTCAATGAAGACAGTTATTTCGTTAGCAGGTTGAGAACGAGGTCTTGTAAATTTCGACAGCGGCGCAGTTCTTGCCTCCGGAACTGCGATGGTCAGTTTTCCGTTCGGACGGCGAGGGACGACGAATCATTGGCGAAAGCGAACGTCGGCGCGGGGACGGCGATCGACGGGAGTTGAAGGCTCGGCGGTTGGATGAAGAGGTGTCTGAAGTAGCGTAGGAGGGCATCGGCTGTGGTGGCTCTGGACGGACGTAGCTGTAACTTGCGTCAACGGTACCCTGGACGGGCAACGCGGCGGCGGCAGAAACGCTCGACATGGCCGGGTAGACAACAGTAGTAACAGATTGGTCGGTTGTCCGTTGTGCGCCAAGGATTATGAGGAGGGGTGACAGGACGGCGATAAAGTGGAACGGGCGGGCCTGCCGGCGTCTGCGCTGAGTAGAATGCACTTGAGGAGTGAGCAGAGTCCGTGCCGTGTGGCAGCGCATGTGACTGCCTTCTCGCGACGTCAGCGTAGGTCAAGGGCGCGGATACAGGCGGCGGCTGGTGCGTAGGCGGAAGGGCTTCGGATACTTGCTCCTCAATGGTTTGTCGCAGCGACGAGGCGAGCCCATGAGCATTGCCTGGGAGAAAGGGTGCAAGAGACAGTTGTCGCGCAACTTCTTCTCGGATGAACCGCTGGATTTGTTGAGTCAACACCATCGGGTCCGGAGAGATGGCGCCAACGGTGAGTGCTGACGTACTGGTCGTGTCGAAGCTAGGACGGCGTGTGGAAATGCGCTGCTTTCGCAACTCGTCGTAGCTCTGGCAGTGCTGAATGACGTCCGTGACTGTTTGAGGGTTTTTGGCCACAAGCATGTGGAACGCATCGTCCTCGATGCCTTTCATGATATGCTTGACTTTGTCGGCCTCGGACATGGCAGGATTGAAGCGGCGGCAGAGGCCCACGACGTCCTCAATATAGGAAGTGAAACACTCTCCAGACAGTTGGGCGCGATCACGCAAGCGCTGCTCTGCGCGGAGCTTGCGCACTGTCGGTCGGCCGAATACGTCCGCGAAAGTCGTTTTGAAAGAGGCCCAGGTGGTAATCTCAGCCTCATGGTTGTTAAACCAGAGTTCCGCGACTCCTCTCAGGTAGAACTGGACGCGGCCGAGTTTGTCGTTATCGTCCCACTTGTTGTTGACACTTACTCTTTCGTACGACGAGAGCCAGTCTTCGACGTCCTGCTCATCAGTACCGCTGAAGATGACTGGGTCGCGCTCCCTTAGAATACCGGGACAGCGAGGAGCTGGGGGTGTGGCAGCATGCTGCTGTGCGACGTCGTCGGGCATTGTTGACAGGGAAGGTAGAGTCCGGTTACGGAGTTCCAGGGTGCAAAAAAGAACCAGCACTCTCCACCACTTGATGGTACGCGTTTAGCGTTGAGTCCGTGAGGCGTTTAATAAATAAATAGCACAGGTTCAGCGACCAGCAGTCCGAAACGGAGCAAGCACGAGCACCAACAACCGTCCTCGTCTTCGTCTTTCACTGGCGCCCCTGTTTGCGCCCTATCCATTCTACACTTTTTTTAACTGCGATGTAATAATTATAACCCATATGCAAAGGAATTCAAGTAGACGAAAAAACACCCTTTCCATCGGTCGGATCCGAACCCGCAACCTTATAATTACGGCGACGATTTGCGCTTGTTAACACTCCCAGGGATCAAGCTCACGTAAATACCCAACAAAGTGGACGAGGGAGCGCCCTTCGTCGTAGCTTAATTGTTAGAGCATCAGGCGCGTAATGCAAAAGTCGTGGGTTCGAATCCCACCGAAAGAAAGTGTGCTTTTTCGTCCCATTTAAGTCCTTTCAATTTAGGTCATATTCATTACACTACAGTTAAAAAGATCAACAAATAATGTACCTATGCTTTCTTTGGCTTGATTGTTGGCTTTCTACGAGCCCCTAGAACAATTCTTTTTTCCTCTTAAAGAATGCGGGTCGAAGAAGCTAGGGAGGAAATTTTCCTTTAAAATTAAATTCTTAGGTTTTACGCGCCAGAACCACGAAATGATTATGAAGCATGCTGAGTGTGGGATATCAGTTTTAGTTTTGACTACCTTGATGGAAACATGTCATGGCATTTCGGCTACAAGAGAACTGCAGGCCGGTCTAGGAAAGACCATGCCGTTAAAGAGGTGGTGTCACCAAATTTTGAGGCTATAAAAAGCGTGCTGTAGGCTTTCTCTGTAAGCAAGGACGCTCAGCACGAAGTATTGCACGCAGCAAACGTTTAGAATATATTTTAATTCACTTCCAAAGTCTGTATAAATGCTCATTCTCGCGATCGAGACCCATCGCTAGCGCGACTGACACCGACGTCACTGTGTAGGAAGCGTAACGAAAGTTTTAGTGACGTCACACCACATTAGAGTGACGTGCAATGAGCGGTGACCTACACCTCCGCTGCACCGGGCCAGTCAAGAGAGATCAGGCCATCCGCTGCGAACTGCTCATTTTTTCTGAGCTTCTTGCCGAAGTAGCCAATCTTGCTCGCGTTTTGCAAAGTGCTTCGCGTGAATAATTTTTCATTACAACACATAGCATACAGGTAATCTTTGGCGACAATAAAACCGTTTTTAAGATGTTTAAAATCATTTGAGGACTTTTCAGAACCGGCCTGAACACGAACTTTTCTATTACTCTTCCAATGATGTCGATATTAGTGCTGTGAAGCTCAAGTGAAAAGAAAAAAAAACTGACTTGTACGCATTACAGTGAAAGAGCGCCAGCGATTACAATTACATTTTTAAAAAAACTAACGGATTACCGAGAAAAACTGACTCGCTAATCGATTACTCAACAAGGTGAGGTACCGGGCTATTTGGTTTTGCATAATTGTTAAACTGTGCTAAAGTTACAGGTACATATCTTTAGGGAGGACGCACATAACAAAAGCATGAAAAGCGCAAACTTTCAACTCGATTTGTTGAAAAGGCATCAACTTATATGAACACGAGCAAACGGGTGCAAAAGGGAGTTGTCTAAATTTTTTTTTCTTATTTTTAAATACTTCTATGTTGCGTCTTGTGTCCTATTTTATTCCCTCGTGTCTTTGCGCTTTCTCTCTCTCTCTCTCTCTCTCTCTCTCTATATATATATATATATATATATATATATATATATATATATATATATATATATATATATATATATATATATATATATATATATATATATATATATATATATATATATCCTTGCCATTTGTACAAGACTGGGTATCGAGCAGTATTACGCGCCGTGCGTAATACTCAGTCTCAGCGCCATGTCCTATCACGACGAAACGAATTTTCACGCGGGTCGCAAACGTTAGGGCACATTCAGAAAATTTTCGCTCAAATATTGGGATGTGTGGAACGAAAACGGAAAAGTGAAATTTGTGACCGGGACGGAATGTACAACGAGACGGATTGTCCAACCGAGACTGAATGTCCAACGAGACGGAATGTCCAACCGAGACGGAATGTCCAACGAGACTGTATGTCCAACGAGACTGAATGTCCAACCGAGACGGAATGTCCAACGAGACGGAATGTCCAACGAGACCGAATGTCCACTATTGGACATTCAGTCTCGTTGTACATTCCGTCTCGTTGGACATTCAGGCCGCAAGCGCTGTCGCACGAGGTCTGCTGCCTTCTTCACAAGAAGGTCGTAGGCCCTGGCGTGGCTGGTGCTGCCGCTCAAGGTGTAGCCCGGGGAGAAGCCCGGGGGCAGGTTGTCCTCCATCACAGAGGGTGGAAGGGCACCACAGGACGTGCTGTCATGGGAGGCGGTGCATTAAGGGGGACGGGTTAGGGGCCTACCTTGAGCTTGAAGCCAGGGGCGTAGCCAAGGGGGGGGGGGGGGGTTGGGGGGGTTCAAACCCCCCCCGAAATTTTTCAATTTTGCTTGCATATATATACATGCACACATACAAACACACGCACGAACATACATAATGTATGGTTGAACCCCCCCCGAAAAAAATTTCTGGCTACGCCCCTGCTTGAAGCCCTAATGAGGGCTGCGCGCTAGGCGCTTGTTCAAGAAAAATAAAATAAAGCACGCACGGGTGGCATGAAAAAGTTATACGAAAGAAGAAACTTGGAGACGGAGCGACCCGGAGACGGAGCAAACTCGACCGACCGTCACAGCACGCGCAGGAGAAGCCGACCGAGCGCCAACGAAGAACGCGGACGGCACAGAATGAACCGCAATGAGGGGGAGAGGAGAGCGCTGACACCAGCTTTGCGGGCGGAGACCGGCCCGTCGCCCCCTTGCACCCCTCGGAACCGCTACTGGGTATGGCACAGCGCCTTTGGGTAAGTGTAGAGGGGGTGTAAAAGAGAAAAAGAGGAAGAAGGAACAAAAGAAAGGTTGTGGGCGGGAGGTCCCTCTGTGGATCTGCTTGTTTCACGTGGACGCGAAAAATTTCCCTAGATGTTGACAAATTTCCCTTTTCCCCTAAGTACAACCAAAATCCCATAGGAAATTTCCCTAGAGTTGGCAGCACTGCAGGGTAGCCACCATGAAATGTGCTTACACCGCTAACATTGGGTGATGTTTTGGTGGCTTTTTAGTCTCGTGCATAGAATGGGGCCACTATTCTAGCCACCCTATTCTAGGCACCGTCGTTAGAGTAGGGTGGCTACAACGTTGGGTGGCTAGAATGGGGAGGTGTGAAAAGCGGCCTGGGAAACCGGTCCCCAAAGTGCACCGATGCCGCAAGGGGCGCTGTACGCAGGGGCGCGTGGCGTTGAGCAGACGACGTATACAGCGCAACCTTGCTAGCAGCGTCCGACGAACATGGCTCGCGCTATTTTTTGCGTGCTACACTTTCCCACGTTAATCGTTTTTCATCAGCGAGTACACTAATAAAGGGTTGACTTTATCCCCTCCTTAGAAAAATAGCCAGTAATATCCGAGGCACCTCGGGCGCGCCGCTTTTAAGCACCGTTTTTTTTTTTGCGCTTGTGTCCTGCAATTTTACCAATTGCAGTTACGTGTCACTATCGAAGTCATTTTCAATGCTTATTCACATTGTTAAAAACTTGCCTGCCCTCGTACTTGGACCCATTACTATTCACTGGCTTCTGGTCAAAACGTCATCTGTACGTTTTGTCGGCATAGGGGAAAAAATCACACCATCTCCTGCTAAAGGGGACCATGAGGCGATGCGAAGCAGTGTTTCGGCATGTAGAGGCCGCGTTTCAGAGGTGGAGTGGTGAGGGGGAAAGGGGAGAGGAGGAGTGGAGAGGGGAAGTGGGGAGGGGTGGGAAAGGGAAATGAGAGGGGAAAGCGAAGGGGGAAAGGCAAGGGGAGAGGGAAAGGGGAGAGAGGGAGTGGAGAGGGGAAGTGGAGAAGGTTTGCGCATGCGCAGTAAGGGTGGTCACGCCGCACACCACCACCACCACCGGATTGAACTCCGCCATAAGATGCTTCACATCTAAAAATTGTTGAAAAGAAAACACATTCGTCCACGAAGCAAGTTCATTTGAACTGTGTAATAAAAAGCTTTCTACAAAATACAGGGATAGTCCACTTGGCTTTCTTTTCTTCTTCCTTTTGGTTGATTCATTTTAAAAAGAAACGCGCCCGAGTTAAGCAATAAAAGCCTGCAAGAGACCGCGTTAACGTAATGCTATGCTCACTGCAGCCGACCTGTGATGTTTGCCCGATCTTTTTTCACAAGGCGAGCTGTGCTAAAAAAAGTGGTCAGCTTGTTCTCAACCGACTGAATCAAGTCTTACAGCGCGCCTGATCAAAAATTACAGCATATCCACGGAGTGAATGATGATGAGTGGGCGAAGCTGCGGAGGTTCATCGGTAAATCGTGAATCTTAAATTCTGCCCAGTACATCATCACCGACGTGAGATCGGGCGCGTTTATACTAAAGGTTCGATGAGAGTTATGACGACTTGCAGCTCACTTTAATTTTACATGTACGCTGTGAATTTTCATTGTTTAGAAAACCATTGCTTTAGAAAACTTCTGGCGTCTTTCGTTAAGCAGCTGGCGTCTTTTCGTTTTGCTTTAGAAACATCTGGCGTTCTTTCGTTTTGCTTTTAGAAAACATCTGGCGTCTTTCGTTGGTTTATTTCATCAATCAACGGCGTTTTGAACAAAATTTTTATTGTTTAATCACGCACAGGAGAAATCTCACCAGGCACTACCTTGGAGGCAAACAATGGCTGCTAATGGGAATGAGAGACAGAAGAAGTCGGGTTTTAGTTAACGCGCACGCTGCGAATTTTTTATTGTTCAACAACGCACAGGAAAAATCTCCCACCGGCACCACCTTGGAGGTCAAGATCATGGTACTAGCGCCACTAGCGCTACGACTGGTTACGCACTACGACTACTACGACTACGAGGGACGAACAACAACCATGGTCCCACTGCCAAGAGGCACGCGCGGGTTTGAAATACCTCCAGCCACAAATTCTTGGAGGAAACCCGACGTTTCGAGACCGGCTTGGTCTCTTCTTCAGAGGTGACTGTGCTGATCAGGGGGGCTTCGTCGCAGCTTGTTTTGGCTCCGCCTTTCTTTTTCCCTCACGTTCCGGAGGCCGTGCACGTAGATCGGAGGCATTGTTCCGAGGGACCGGTTCACATTCGCAGGTGTGTTCTGGATGTGCCACGACTCGAGTAAGAGCCTCCTTCCCAGATTCCTTTCCGTTTCTATGATGGAAGCGCCCTCGAAGTCAATTTTGTGGTCGTGCTTCTCGCAATGCTCTGCAATGGCACTGCGTTGTATTTCCATCTTTCTGACGTCGTTTTTGTGTTGGCGCATTCTTTCCGGGAAGCACTTACTCTCGCCTATGTAGCTCGCTGGACAGTCAGCACATGACACTTTGTAGACCACGCCCTGGTGTTGCTCCCGGGATGGTCGATCTTTCGGCCGCGGTAGTAAGCGAGCGAGCGTTGAGGCCGGCTTGTGAACCACCGTGACCCCAGCTTTTCCGAGAACCCTGGCGAGCTGTTCGCTAGTTCCCGGAACATACGGGATGACGACTCGTTGGGCTGGTTTCTTCGATACCATTGTATCCGATGGGGTGGCCAGCGTGGGAGGAGGGTCACGTGTGTCGTTCGCAGATGCGTCTCCGCGGTGGGGAAGCTGATCTCTCGGCATGCGGCGTGCCACACGGCGCATGAAAGCTGTCGTGTATCCGTTCTTTCTTAACTCGGCCACCACCCTCTCTTCTTCTCTCTCTCTCTCTCCTTCTGATGTGCAGATGGCTCTTGCTCGTGAAAAGAGTGCCGACACCACGGAAGCTTTGTGGGCAGTGGGGTGACTCGAGGTGAAATGCAAATACCTGCCGGTGTGCGTTGGTTTTCTGTACACCGAGAAGGCCATGCGTTCGCCTTGTCGTCGTACTAAAACATCGAGGAACGGTAGCGCTCCGTCTTGTTCCTTTCCACCGTAAACTGGACTACCGCGGGTTCAGGCTTAGCGAGCCACAGGGCCGCGTCTACCGTCGCCTGCTTACGTTTTGCGCACCGCTCCGCACGCGCTCTGCTCGCAAAGGCGTTGAACGCCGCGCGGCATAAACACAGTGTTCGATCAAATACAACACACAAACACTTTATTTGCCTCTCGGCGGCACCCCAAACACAGTACACGTCCGCTCCCGGGCACGGGGAAGCAAAAGGGCTTCCCGACGCGGACGATACACCAAGGGGTTCCGCGAAGCACGTCGCAGCTCGCAATGGCGAGCTTTGACACGCCGCTCGGGAAAAGGTGCGCACTCTCGCGATGACCACTGGGCCTGGTCGCGAGGGTTAGGGCAATCTCCGTACGTGTGGGCCTCCGGCAAGTGCGGCTCGGCGTGGTACGACCGCGCGCGAGCACTAGGCACCGCTCTTTGGCTTCACGTACGAACCGGAGCTAACACTGAGGTAAACACGCCTGCAAGGATGCCGAGGCACCCAGGCAGGCTACAGTCCAGCGATTCCCAAAGGGGACGTTGGACCGGAAGGAAAATACGTGCTTACCCAGCGGCGTCTGAGGAGAGAGAGAGTTCGTCCCGGCCTGCCCGCGCGTCAGTCGCCGAATTTCGCGGCTCCAAGACCGCGGACAGCGCCACCACGAGTGCCGGCGCGTAGCGCAAGATGGCGCCACTTGCCGTCGCGGGAGCACGGGAGAGGGAAAGGATTCGAAATGCCCGCGCAGTGGCTTCGGGCACGCCTCGGATCCCCCCCCTGGAGGTGTTCGGGGACCCGCTGGCGTCAGGCGGAACAGCCCGGCTGTGTCCTGCTCTCGGCCGTTGTCGAGAAGCCTAGCTGCCGTTTGCCTCACGGCTGCTGCGCTAGGCTAGCTGACATGGCAGCTGCTCCCGGCTCTCTGCCGACGCCGGGACGCCTTGACACCAGTTTGGTTAGGATTACAGCAGAAGGACCGGCTGTCTCAGCGAGGTCTTTGGTCAGCCAGCCTGGGATTCGGGACCTCCGAACCACCACCAAAGAGGCGTTCGTCGGACTCGCGGGTCTGTCGTCGACTAGATCGACGAGCCAAGGGTGAGCCCGTTCCGGGCATGCGGACATCAAACAGGCCTCTTGCCTCGCACTCTGGCCAGCAACATTACGCGCCGCCTCCCCTGCGCGCCGTGGACGCTCTCCCCCGTGAGCATCACGAACACTCGTCTTAATTTCTTTCACCCCCTTCCGTAGCACCATATTGTATAGTATAGTGTATTTCGAGTGTATTGTGTTATTTTTTTTCCTTGTTATTTGTAGAGTAATTAGCAGCAGTTGTGGGCCTGGGCTGAGGTTAGCTGTTGCTCATTGCATAACGCCTTTGCATGCATGGGCGACGACCGGCTGCCTTTGCCGACCGGTATTGGCCTCGAGGCCCACCACTGGAAACGCGGGCGCCACCGTCGGCGTGACGTGCTTGGCAGGATCACGTGGTCTCAGCGGCCGCGTCGGCTGCTTGTGGCGCACTGCCGCGTGCTTTGAAAACGAGTTTCAAGTCCCACATGCGCTGCAGTCTGTTCAAATTCGGGAGTTTTCTCTCATTTTCTACTCAATTGAAACCATTGTAATAGAGTGGCTGCCTCCGAAGGCGACGAACATGGGGCTCTACCGCTCGGTGCCGCAGTGCCGCGCTTACGCAAAGGAGCCCATTGTCAGCCTGCACTGGTAACCGCGGGACAAGAAACAGCGTGAAGCATGGGTTGTAAAGCTAAGAACCGGCAAGTAGCCATCCGCTACGAGTCTTGTGTGCAACGAGCACTTCCGCGACGAAGACTTTTGTTACTGCGTCGGGCCTGCGATGTTCGGTGAGTAGCAGACAGCGCACACTGAGACGATGGCTCGCGCGCGCTTCCCGCCGGCAAATGATGCTTATCTGCCACAGGATGGTAAAAGCGCTACCTTTTACCACGTGCGATGCCATCTTACAACCCTCCAATGCGACCTCTTGATCGTCGGCCCCGTGCTCAGCGTCCACAAAATCGGCTGCAGATGCGCAAGTCATTGTTTAGATACGTTGAATTAAAAAAAACGCACAGGGTCCCTTATGCAGTCGTTAAAGATGACTAGAAGGCGAAAGCCATCTTCTTCTTGTCAGTCGATGTACTGATTCTCCCGCGCCCCCCTCCAAAAGCGTTCTGCGCCTAACGCGGTTTTGCACGGCCTCCGTGACCGATCACGGACGCAATGCAAAGCGACCATGACGTGTGAATACGTCATCATGTGACGTCATAGTGACGCTACTATTTTGGCGATCTGTGACGCCATGATGACGTCATGTGGTGACCCCATCACGTGACGATTATTTTTTGCATCACTCGTGTTGACGCCGTTGACGCAGGACGCCGACGGGCAACCTTCCCATTTGATGAGGCATGCATTGCTTCATAAGCTACATAAATTTTGCATTGCCTCCGTGATCGGCCCACCGGCCAACCCCATGTATTTTCTTGGAGCCTCATTTATTTACGTGGGAAAGATGCCACCATGTTGGCGTTAGACACGACAATGCTGCCAAAATTGCTGGGGTACTCGCCAAATAATTACTATCCTGTTTTGCGGCTGCTGGTTGCTGCAATAACTTCTATTTTATTCACCGCTATTTCAAGTTCATGTGGGTCCTAGTTCACAGCCGACGTTTGCAGAACAAGTCCGGCAAACGTTACTGTATTTTATTTCTTTTCCTAGGCGTCGCATGCTACTATACATGCTCGGTCTCGTAGACTGGTTCTCCTTCCATCAGCAGTCTCGAAGTGGTGAAGCTTTGGTCTATGAATTTGTTGATGACAGAGAGCGGCAAGTTCACTGGAATGCAAACGGAACGATAATTAAGGAGCATTAAAAAAAGGCGTCGCATTTGCCCACGTTTTGTGTGAGCACCAAACGAAACGAATGCGCTGAATAAAGAAACAAAAGCAGCGGCATTTGCCCACTAAGAAGACCGATCAATACGCAGTGCGAGACAACTTGTCAAATGACATTGAAACGTACCGAATTTAGACCGAAAAAGAAAAAAAAAGCACTGAATCGTCGGGACGGCAGATCACAAAGTTGCCATGCGCTCCGAAGCCGCAGTTGTAAGGAAATTGTTTTTGAACTGCTCTGACAGCGTCCGCGCAACAGTAGTTGTTTGTTTACTCACAAATTCTCATATTTTCCGGCCTAAAGTTCACAGCGCGGTGCCAAAACGCGCTCGTAGCAAAAGCGAAACCATCAGCACGAACATACATGCAGACGCTCATACGAGGCACCGTCAGTCGTCGCGAACCCGTGCGATCGCTGGCTTGAGGCTTCTTTCTGGTATGCTCCGTTTGGTTATACAGGCAGTCTACTCTAACGAGATATTTCAAATAGTTTGCACTCAGCGAGTGACTACTTTTCACGCAAGAAGCCGATTCAGGGGTCTCCAACGCGGTGACAGCGTGAAGCGGGTGCTCGGTTTTCTGCGAAGAGACAGCGACTGTAGACTATCTTGTGCTTTCAGTTCGTCGAAAATGATTATTTTGACAGTAAAGAGCACAGTTCATTTCGAAAGTACTTACAGAAATGCCCTGAAGGGCTTCCGCGAAGTGTTTTTGTAGAGCGCCGACAGCAAAACCTATGGGGAGCGCGCCGGCGGTATCCTGCCTAGCACGCAATCGAGGCGCGTCCGATAGAGGGCGACTCCGTAACTCCTCGAGGCCAATAGGGTGATTTAAGGAGAGGAGGATGTGGGGATCCGAGGCGCGCCCGAAGCCACTGCGCGGGCATTTCGAATCCTTTCCCTCTCCCGTGCTCCCGCGACGGCAAGTGGCGCCATCTTGCGCTACGCGCCGGCACTCGTGGTGGCGCTGTCCGCGGTCTTGGAGCCGCGAAATTCGGCGACTGACGCGCGGGCAGGCCGGGACGAACTCTCTCTCTCCTCGGACGCCGCTGGGTAAGCACGTATTTTCCTTCCGGTCCAACGTCCCCTTTGGGAATCGCTGGACTGTAGCCTGCCTGGGTGCCTCGGCATCCTTGCAGGCGTGTTTACCTCAGTGTTAGCTCCGGTTCGTACGTGAAGCCAAAGAGCGGTGCCTAGTGCTCGCGCGCGGTCGTACCACGCCGAGCCGCACTTGCCGGAGGCCCACACGTACGGAGATTGCCCTAACCCTCGCGACCAGGCCCAGTGGTCATCGCGAGAGTGCGCAGCATAGCCGCGAGGGACCTTTTCCCGAGCGGCGTGTCAAAGCTCGCCATTGCGAGCTGCGACGTGCTTCGCGGAACCCCTTGGAGTATCGTCCGCGTCGGGAAGCCCTTTTGCTTCCCCATGCCCGGGAGCGGACGTGTACTGTGTGTTTGGGGTGCCGCCGAGAGGCAAATAAAGTGTTTGTGTGTTGTATTTGATCGAACACTGTGTTTATGCCGCGCGGCGCTCAACGCCTTTGCGAGCAGAGCGCGTGCGGAGCGGTGCGCAAAACGTAAGCAGGCGACGGTAGACGCGGCCCTGTGGCTCGCTAAGCCTGAACCCGCGGTAGTCTTCGGCTCCGGTGAGCATCGAGGCTACCACAATATATATATATATATATATATATATATATATATATATATATATATATATATATATATATATATATATATATATATATATAATCGCTCGTTGCATTGGATCGCTGACGTCAGTATGAAACGTTCGCGCGAGATGCGTGCATTGCTTCAAGCCTTCACCATACGAAATGAAAACAGTTTCAAACAACTTATTCTCAACGTCAGATGTTTTCACGGTTATCGGAGGTTAGCGTTCGCCCGTTTCAGAGACTTTAGAAAAAGATGTGGACGAGTAGTTACATAAAATACAATTGTTTCCGTGGCAGTTGAGTGCGCGCCAACAGGGCACCCGACCGCATGTTCCCGCTTTTTCCTGATGGCCTCAATATAGCGTCCACCACAATTTCGTGCTGAGGCTCCGGAGTACTCCGGAGTCCGGTCATCCATTGAATAAATATAAAGAGATGACCAGACGGGTAAAGCAAGCCTCTTTTGTCCCGCAGACGCGTGCAATCAGATGCTCTGAACTGAGAATCACGTTTGTTTTCGGGCGATCGCTTGTAACGTGAAGTGAGGCATACACTATGATGCACTGTTATCGTTTCATTTACTTTGATTTGTCTTGTTTTTTTAAGGTAGAGCCTTAGATGCCTCATCAAACACGAAAATTGACCATCGGCGTCCCGCGTAGCCAACACGAGTAATGCACAATATCATCACGCGATGACGTCGACAGAACTTGTGACGTTACTATGACGTCATTCAACGTGACATCACATGATGACGCCATCACATGACACGGTCGCTTTGCATTGTCTCCGTGATCGGGGGCCGGCAATGTAAACAGAGGCAATGTAAAAGCAGGTGAGGTGTAGAAAGCTTGCAATGCCTTCGATCCTGCCGGCAGTCCGAAAGCCCGTTATGTACAGAAGAAAGCTTTCAGAGAGGGGCGAGGGAGGATCAATGCATCGACTGACGAAAAAGATGGCTTTCGTTTTCGAGTCATCTCAGGCGAATGCATGTTTTTTTTTTTTCATGTAATTTTTTCGCATACATTTTACCTATGCGGTCAGTTCTTCAAAATGTATGGGTAAGTCTAACATGTTTACATCGATACAGGTGACCACCACGTTTTTTTATAACCTGACGGAAACAAATCGTCAGACCACACATCGTCAGAATTATTTCTGGTTACAGAAAGCGGGTTTGCGCGCCACACACCATATCATTATTGTTAGTCGTTACGCAAATGGCAAGCATGCCAAGTTAATGA
The DNA here is from genome assembly GCF_013339695.2 of Rhipicephalus sanguineus. Classification (NCBI taxonomy): domain Eukaryota; kingdom Metazoa; phylum Arthropoda; class Arachnida; order Ixodida; family Ixodidae; genus Rhipicephalus; species Rhipicephalus sanguineus. Next base: position 1,469,973 of record NC_051185.1, on the reverse strand, counting down.
TGCCATGACCTATCGGTCGTGTTGGGCATACGTACATTCGTGCCCCTCCATGCTAATTTTCGTGTATACAACGTGAACGAGAGGCGAGTAATTTTTTACTTTTGGGTACAGCGGCCACGCCGACTGACACATTCGGCTTCGCATGAAATGGCTTGAAACAGCAGAGCGCCGTAGGCAGCCTTGTAAAACAAATCGAATGCACGAAATAAAAGATAGGATATGAAGGGTGCAAACGTGTTAGCATGCATGAGCTAGTTACTATACGTGCATTATGTGCTACCGTTCTCCTGGTTATCTCCAGTTTATTCTTTCCTGCAGCAAGTTTTCGTTCGTCATTCCACACGAAAGTAAGTTAAGCGACTTTTCTCACTCTGAAGTACGCTCAGGATGCGTTCCTCAAACAGCCGCGCAAGTGTGGACCAATGCGGTGACAAACCAGCTGAAAGGATATATACAAAATCCCCGTTTCACAACACACAAACTAACAAACGCGTTTTCTGTGTGATGAGTCGCTGCTGTATTATGCTGCAGTGACGCAGTATTAAATATTGCCCAAATTTTCGCAATTTCGGCTAATAGCGGCCAAACTATCACGCGCGTAGCAGACGCGCGCCGCTTTGACGCGGCTTCCACCGCGGAGAAAGCCCACGGGTCCTAGAGTGCCTCGATGTCCTCCTGAGGAGGACATCGAGGCACTCTAACGGGTCCGGCACGGCAGCGCCGCGGCGCGGAAGTTCACCGCAAAAGGCCCTCGCTCCTCCCATGTATTCGCGCGGCGCTTTGGACACTCGAGTGTCCAAAGCGCCGGCTCCCGCGTGGGCCTTTTGCCGTGAACTCCCGCGCCGCGCCGCTGCTGCGCCGGACCCGTGGGCTTTCCGCGCTCGGGAAGCGCGCGGAAAGCGAGGGGCGTCTGCTACGCGCTGTAGTTTTTTTGCGCCGCGTTTCCACATAGGGCACTTGAAGTCTACTTAACTTTAGTAATGCGGTGCGGAATGAAGCTTATCCATCTTTAAGCGTTGTGTTAGTGCTGGGCAACAACATAATGCAAAAAATCATGTGTCAAGCGGTATCAGCGTGGCCTAGTTCCGGTCACAGAGTTCGAGAACGTTGGTGCGTGTGTAAAAACGCGCAAAACGGACACGCACAAGCAAAGAACAAAAAAAAAAGCCTTACTCGCACGAGTAATCGGGCAATAGCATCACGCATGCACGAATTAAGAGTAATAAAAAAAGCAAATTGAAATACTTGGGCGCAATGACTTCACGAGCTTTTTACTCATAGTCGCCACTGGTTTGCTAGCCATATGCACACCGCTTTATTTGACAATTTATTAGCCTCCACAAGTTCTTTATTATGTACGGAACACACTGGGAGGACGCAAGGGAAACAAAAAAAAAAGGTAAAAAAGAGTAGAGACGGCCATACGACCGCAGTGCTGTTGGCTTATTTTTATTTCTCAGGTAGCGTACAACAAGGCTCACCGTGCGCAAACATTTGAAAGAAAAGCAATGCCAGGTAAACTAACCTTATTCCACAAGTTTTTGCATAAAAGGCGTAATATAGAAAATGCTTTACAAATATCCAGATATCATGAAACAAAGTTGCAATTAAATGCCCCCATGCTTGTTGTACAAGCTGCCTGAACGAAAATACTGTAAGAATATATATATATATATATATATATATATATATATATATATATATATATCAGCACGTGACCGCTGAGCGTCAGTATGAAACGTTCGCGCGTGATGCGTGCATTGCTTCAAGCCTTCACCATACGAAGTGAAAACAGTTTCAAACAGCTCATTCTCAACTTCAGATGTTTTCACGGTTCTCGGAGGTTAGCGTTCACACGGTTCAGAGACTTTACGAAAATATGTGGACGAGTAGTTACATAAAATACAATTGTTTCTGCGGCAGTTGAGTGCGCGCCAACAGGGCACCCGACCGCAATTTCCCGCTTTTTCCTGATGACCTCAATATAGCGTCCACGACAATTTCGTGCTGAAGCTCTGGAGTACTTAAATAGCGAGTCTGCTCATCTCTTGAATAAATATATAGAGATGACCAGACGGGTAAAGCAAGCCTCTTTTGTACCGCAGACGCGTGCAATCAGCTGCTCTGAACTGAGAATCACGTTTGTTTTCGGGCGATCGCTCGTAACATGAAGTGAGGCACTCGATGTTGCACTGTTATCGTTACATTTTCTTTGGTTTGTCTTTTTTTTAACGCTGAAGCCTTAGATGCCTCATCAAATACGAAAATTGACCGTCGGAGTCCCGCGTAGCTAACACGAGTGATGCACAAAATCATCACGCGATGACGTCGACAGAACTTGTGACGTCACTATGACGTCATTCAACGTGACGTAATATGATGACGCCATCACATTACATTACAGTGTTCTAGAAGTTTATAGTGCGCTCACTGAGCGGCGGAGCGTGACGCACTTCATGTCGCCGCCGACAGGCGGCGCGACTCACAGCGTCACCTGAAACTTTCCGGCGGGTTGCAGGGCGCGGATAGCGCGCGTTGTTGTTTTGCGCGCAAGAAAAGTCAATCTTACGGTGCGCAACTCACGGAAGTTCTTTTGATGCAAGTTTTCTGTGTGTTGTGAAATAAGTTACTGTTGTTGTGACTGATTTACGGAGGGCGAGCGATGTTTTAAGCGGCTATTGCATAAATGAATGCTCCTCCACGCAGCCGCTGCAACAAGGGTGTGTAGTTGGGGGCGTTCGTTTTTCTTTTCTTTTTTTCTGTCGTGCTGATCGATACGATTTTCAATGCACTTTCGCCACTGTAGCTATCATAGCGACTTCACTCCCGCCTTTCGAGCCCCACTATGCCGAATATAAACAACGCCTCATTTAAAAAAATTTTTCGTGTATATATGATCTAGCTGGTCTGTGTAACTAACCCACCTAATGCTCTTTTTTTTTTCGCGAATCAATAATGGGCGGAATCACACGGCTTCGTAATAAATGCATCCGCACCGTACGCTTAAAAAATTTTTATTTACAGACGTAGATCGTACAAGGTTACCAAAACTGCAGTTGGACTCGTATACCCAATAAAAAAAAAAATATTTATACATAGTTAATATGAGTACATAACAAGTACCATGTATCACGTGCGTACACATTTTTATTGCACCTTGGAATTGCACCAGCACAGATAAAACAGGACACGAAGAAATACTCGACAGTGTCACGCACTGACATACTGATTTTATGTACACAAAACCCTGCCTATGTATGCGCAAATGTTTGCCGTATCACAATATGAATTATCAATGCCGAAAATGTCACTCGTGGTCAAACAATAAACAGATGCAACAAACGTGTATGAACATCTGCTAGTCGACTACGAAAATGAAAAATAAAGGACAGCAAGAAACGCCGGCGATGTTTGCAGTCGACAGCCGACGATAACGTCGATCTACCACTGGGGCATCCCAAAGAGAGCCCAATCCCTTTGGACCTCCCCCGCTTCCTAATGAGAGCTATTTCAGCCCCCCTCTACATCTCCTTTTTCTGTACGTCACTATCCAGCCCGTTTCATCCGTCAGTATAGTTATGTGCTTAGGACTTCGATAGCGAAACAAGCAGCGACGTACCAGCGTTCTTTATTATTTTTTTAAAAGTACCCCTAACCCCCCCCCCCCCCCTTTTTTTTTTACTAAAGCACGAGTATGGTTTTGTTGTCACCACCCTTGCGCGTTTTCTTGCTTTTATTGCTGTCACACTTGACTCTGCGGTCACTCCTATAGCTTCGTTGGGTCCAGCTGTTTTTTGTTGTCAAACGCAGCCCCAGAAATTCCTCTGCACGTACGCTGCATGCTCTATGTGCACGACCGCCTGAGGCTGTAAAAAAGGGCGTCCCTCCCGTCCAGATGCAGCGGCGGGCCGTCTTTGAGACAGTTGCGATTTGCGGATAGACACAGATGCCGATCCTTCAGAAAAACAAGCATATATAAGTGCAGTAAAGCGGCACGCGGGGTGCCGACAAAGGTCCTTGAAACGAATGAACGGCGTGAACATGCGCTGCAGGGCACACACAAATGGAAAACCAGTAGCTTCAACTACTTGGGTCAGTTTAAAAAAAAAAGAATAAAATGCTCGACTTTCTCCCCTCCTCATTTTTTTTTTTTTGTGATCTCTTTTTGTATCATTGTGGTGGCCCTCTCCCCGCCACCAACCCCGCGTTTGTTGATACTAGTTGATACCCCCGCAACTACAGCGTAACCAGCCTAACCCCCACCGACCAAGGGGACGCGCTCCACACCCCGCAAGAGTTTTCAGGAGAAACTGGCGGCAGCGCCCCTGGCGGGCGCTCAAGCTGTCGACGCGGAGAGGGCCGCGGCGGCGCGGCGCAGGGATACGGCAGTGAGCCCACTGCCCCATTCTAGTACACTGTACATTACATGGTCTCTTTCCATTGCCTCCATGATCGGCCCCCGATGTAGGCTATGTAAAAGCAGGTGAGGTGCAGAAAGCTTGCAATGCCTTCGATCCTGTCGGCAGTCCGAAACCACGTTATGTGCAGAAAGCTTTCGGAGAGGAGCGAGGTAGGATCAATGCGTCGACTGACGAAAAAATGGCTTTCGTTTTCGAGTCATCTCCGGCGAATGCAGAAGGAACCATGTTTTTCATGTAATTTTTTCGCATACATTTTACCTACGCGGTCAGTTTTTTCAATATGTATGGGTAAGTCCAACATGTTGACATCGATATTGGTGACCACCACGTTTTTTATAACCTGACGGAAACAAATCGTCAGACCACACATCGTCAGAATTATTTCTGGCTGAAAGCGGGTTTGCGCGCCATACACCATATTATTGTTGTTAGTCGTTACGCAAATGGCAAGCATGTCAAGTTAGTGATGCCATGACCCATCGGTCGTGTTGGGCATACGTACATTCGTGCTCCTCCGTGCCAATTTTCCTGTATACCAAGTGAACGAGACGCGAGTTACGCGAGTAATTTTTTACTTTTGGTACCGCGGCCACGCCGACTGACACATTCTGCTTCGCATGAAACGGCTTGAAACAGCAGAGCGCCGGAGGCAGCCTTGTAAAACTAATCGAATGCACGAAATAAAAGATAGGATATGAAGGGTGCAAACGCGTTAGCATGCATGAGCTAGTTACTACGTGCATATGTGCTACGTTCTCCTGGTTATCTCCAGTTTATTCTCTCCTGCAGCAAGTTTACGTTCGTCATTCCACACGAAAGTAAGCTAAGCGCCTTTTCTCACGATGAAGTGCGCGCAGGATGCGTTCCTCAAACAGCCGCGGAAGTGTGGACCAATGCGGTGACAAACCAGCTGCAAGGATATATACAAAAACCCCGTTTCAAAACACACAAACGCGTTCTCTGTGTGATGAGTCGCTGCAGTACTATGTTACAGTGACGCAGTATTAAATTTTGCCCAAATTTCTACAATTTTGGCTAATAGCGGCCAAAATATCACGCGCGTAGCAGACGCTCGCCGCTTTGACGCGGCTTCCGCCGCGGAGAAAGCCCACGGGTCCGGCACGGCAGCGCCGCGGCGCGGAAGTTCACCGCAAAAGGCCCTCGCTCCTCCCATGTATTCGTGCGGTGCTTTGGACACTCCCCCTATTCTAGGTCACTCTACCCATTCTAAAGTGTAATATTCTAGAACACTATACCCATTCTAGCACATTCTAGCGTCGTCTGCTGATGATGAGAGTGATAAGGCAGCGCCATCAAGCGGCATCTCGGGTATATACGCGGGAGGCACCGTCTGTCGTTGCTCCGACCCCCCGACTGTACCCGAAAGCATCCGTGGCAGAAAGTAGTCCGTAAACTACGCAACTGTTTTGGCCCTCGAGTTCCGGAAAGCGTCGGTAGCCATTAGGGCTCTCCGCAGGAGGTGCCGACGTCTTCGCCTGCTCGGGTCGCTATCCCGACTGAGTAGTCGCCGCCTACATCGGATTTGGCGAAGAAGAAGAAGAGGAAAAAAGTGCGTGTGTCGTGTGTTGTGCACCGTCGGAGTGGTGGTGGCAGTGGTGGTGCCTGCGGCGGCGGCCGCAGCGCAGGATGGCTCCGACTAGTTCAGCGCTGTCTCCTTGTGGTCACCGGGACTCGCATCGGTGATCGCACGACGGCAACATCACCACTGACGTGTGCCTAAGCCTACAAGTGTGTGTGGTTTCGGCTCCGGCCGCGCACGTTGCTCGGCTGTCGTGCAATCGGGCACGAAGAATGATGGATTCCTCGAGACATCCAGGTACGCATTTTGTAGTCCTCTGGTGCCCCGCCTTCTGTGTGTCAGCACGAAAGAGCCACGCGGTGTTTTGCCCGCAGAATGCTTTGGGAGTGTCACCCCTGTACTCATATCGGCGCTACAGTCGTGCCCTTCGCAGATGACGCGTTCTGTTATCCCCAATGATATCTCGTGGTCAAGTGGCCGATTAGTAGTGACGCACCTTCTAGAATTGCACCTTTTCGCAACCAACTCGTGTTTCGTGCAACAACGAGCGTCTTTTCTCTTTCAAACAACTTTTCATGTGTTCTAGAGTGACTCATCGCACCATCGTAGGGCTTGGCGCGTTCAGTTTTTCTGGCAGCCGTGGGTGAAATATTACTTGACGTGTAATTTTAAGTATAGCCGTCAGATTTCAGAGATGGCCGTCTAATTTTCGTTTGTGATTATGCATTTGCTGCTCCGTATTGTTCGCTCGGGTTCGAATGCCGTTGCCGGATCGGATTTACGTCTGTACTGTGTGCTCTTAGATTTCTGTTGTCGCTCCGAGGAAGGAATGACGCGTGCCAGCGCCGCAAATGTGTTGACCCGTTTTGGTCGTAGTAAGCAAAAGTAAGGGGAAGTCCAGTCTAGACGGCAAAAAGCTCTCTTGACAATGACCTGGTTTTGGGCACCCATCGTGATCTCATTTTAAGCGTTCCTGCGCAGTATTTTTGAAACATGGCCGGTGTGCGAGTAAGCTGCTGTACAAAAGCTCTTCGTCGACTTGGTATGCAAGGCTTGAATGAGGCTGATCAAGATGTCACACGACGCGAAAGCACTCGTTCTCAACACAAAGTAAATTGGATCTTGTATTCTGTTGCCGTCACCGCGAATAAGCTGGTCCACTAATTTATTACTTGGTTTGTTATTATCAGTAATAAGCATACTGTTGTTTTTTCCACTGAAGGAAAGTAAAGGACGGGAAAACGCATCTCTCCGCTGTACGGCAAAGCTTCTCTCACTCCACAAGCAAAAATGCTGCTAACTGTAATTGAGTTGCATTTCTTGAATCAATTACTCGGCTGTACACTTGGATACGAGGTCCATTTCTCGTGCCTAATGTTGGTTGCCACTGTTTTTCCTCTGACTAATTCTGCTGTCTCCTGCTGTCGTTTTCCGTTCCATCGACCCGTGCTGTGGTTTTTAACCGAGTTTCTCCCTCCAAGTTTCGCTTTAGTGACAGTGGTAAGTTGCCTGGGAAGATATGAGAATTCGTGCCTTAATTTGGTGCTACTTATACATCATTCTCTCAGCTCTGACGTTAGCAAACAAACATAATAATTAAGAATGTTGGGATTTAACATGTGAAAACCACGATATGATTATAAGGGACGCCGAAGTGGAGGCCTCCAGAAATTTTGACCACCCGGAGTTGTTTAATGTGCGTGTAAATCTAAGTACACGGGCCTCAAGCATTTTCGTCTCCATCGAAAATGAGGCTGTCGTGATTCAGTTCGGCGACCATCAGGTCAGCAGTCGAGTAGCCACTAGACCACCGTGGCCGGTGCAAATTAACTTGATAAATTCAGGACTGCGCAGGAAGTACTCGGCATAATAGCAGCACTAGGCAATGAATTTGTGCTCAAAGTCACCTATATGCATAGGGCAAATTACCAGTAGAGCGACACAAGTGCAGGCATTGGATGCTGAGCCACTTTTCAAGCGAAGCTTGTATTGACCGACCTGTGAAGCTGTTGGCAGGGGTGTAACCCACCGCAGCAGACCCAAAAACCCACCTCATCCACAGCTGGTGCACATCAAAGAAATAATAAAGAAAACGAAATAAATTTTCTTTCCAGGGCTTTATCCTGGCTCCCCCTGGTCTGTCAAGTGGTGCCTTGACCACTTGGCATATGAATGCATTCTACCGACGAGACAAAAAACAATTGGGAAGCACTACACTTGCTGTGGGTGATGCGTTGATATACTTCGTGGTGGCAGACTAAGAGTGATCTGCTGGGTAATGCGTGAGGTCGATATCGGGAAAATTATAACCTTGAAAAAAATGAATTCCTAACCTGCATGTCCATGATAGCACGGTGGTCCTTCCGTTGGGCCATTCTAGAGGCTGACGAATGTGGAAAGAGCATGAGAGACTCCGATTTGGCCGGAAATAAGAGTTCTGGGGATGGCAGGCACTTATGACAGAGAGCATTTCTGCAGTGCAAGAGGGAGGATATAGCATCTTGCACATGCCCTGCATCCACTGTGTCCTACTCTGCTGTGTGAGGCGGAATAGCCAACGGAGCAAACTTGGGCGTTTTGATTAAGCATGATGAAACACACAGCGCAAGTAAACAACGGGGACACAGAAAGGGCATGCACACAGCGCTGTGTGTGTGCCCTTCCTGTATCCCCGTTGTTTACTTGCGCTGTGTGTTTCATCACAGAATAGCCATCAGCAAGTGGAGGTTCAGGGTAAGATGAAATGTTGAAGCAATGAAAAACCTTGCTGGAGCCTATCTTCTCTAAGGTTGTTCAATGTTTCCAGCATGTAGGTACTGTCACTTTAGAGAAGCACAATACTTTATTATTATGGGATATGGCAAGCTTTAAAACACGCTAGTGTGACTGTGTTACACAGCTTTAAACTCTTAACTCATTTGTAGATGGGTAAATGATTGCTTATGATGTCAAACACCCTTGGCTTTGTGCCAGACGTGCACTTATGCCTCATCTCTCTGAAAGATGTGTTTAAAGGGGCCCTCCAACACTATTGAACTGCCCATTTTTTACTCGTGGGTTGCATAGACTGAAGTACGAACACGTTAGTACAAGAATGGCAGTGATAGCGGCATGCAGTCCCAAGCGATTCGGTCCAGAAATATTCAAAATACAAGGGAAAAAACCCACAGCGTCATTTTCACAGGGTCACATGACCACATTTCACTCGCTCTGTGACATTTGAGAGCGACCCGATGAAAGGAGTTGAAGGCTCCTGCGTACGGGAAGCTTGCACACCATTGTTGCTTGTCCTTTGCCATAGTAACAAATGTGGTGCTTGACTTGTCAGAACTGCTTCGAAGCGAGGCTTTGTCTCCTTACAAGGACATTCCACGTCACTGCCTCCTCTGATTCTGCGAAGGGAGAACGGTCCCCCCTGGTTGTTGGGTGAGCCACCCGACGAGGGTGCAGAGCGGATTACTTGCACCGCTTCAACAACAATCACGAGGGTACTGCACGTGTGGAAAGAGGCAGCTCGCAAACGTGCACAAGGAAGAAGAGAGGGAAGCCTTTCGTATCGACCCGCACAAGCAAAAAATGCAGTCACAATTGTAGCTGTAGTGATCTTTTTGTTGCGACGGCATCTATTTGGGGTTCAATGAAAAAACCCAGCAAGGAATGAAGCACATTAGCAATCTCACTTTTTATGCCACACCACGATCGCTTCGAACGTTGCATTTATCCTTGCGCGCTTAGCCATCGTTTCTGCCTGCAATAAATAGTTCTGGTGAATGCCACTATGCGCTGATGCGGTCGGCAGCGATATAGTGACTCTATTGCATGATTAAAATGCTAAATCATCTGATATCGGTGCTTAGACCTATGCTAAAATTATCCCCGTCCATCAGTCCACACAAACCACAAATGAAAAGTAGGTGCTTCAAAAGTGTTGGAGGGCATCTTTAAAGCAGGGTCACTACTTGGTGCAATTTGTGTGCATAGCACCACAAAGCTTGCCTACAGAAATCACTATAGAAAAAATGAGATACCTTGTTCATTAGCTCTTGAGACACAAATGAACATATTCACGAAAAGTTCCAGTGGAAAAAATGGTCCATATAAAAAATATAATTTGTATCAAGTTTGATACAGTGGGCATTCACTGAATGATAGTGAAGGCTCGTGAGAGTCTTTCTTCAGGACTTGTGACATTAAAAAAAAACAGTCTCTTTTCTTCTTGAGGTGGAGTTTGATGCCACATTTCGAACAGATGATGGAACTGGACTCTCTCACCACACACTCTTTGCAGTGCAGCCTCAGACCAGTGGGAAGTGCCCAACACCATCGTACCTTATTCCAGCATTAAAATATCAAATGCTTTGCTCTTGCTGATTTCAATGGTGCCACAGGAGTCATCAAGACCCATAGCAAGCAAACGGCCGATGAAAACTACCTGTGTAATTGTGAAGATATGTGGAAAGAAACAGCGTAGCAGACTGTGCTCGCAGTTGAGTGTGCTTTGTGCACTTGCGCATTGTCAGCAGATCTCGTTACCTTTTGAGAATATTAGACACTACCATATCCCACGCTCCTACAATACTGTTAAAAAATTGCTAAGGTGTACTTATGGCAGGCTACAGTGTAGCATTGCTCATCTATGCAGGAATAGGCCAGTGTACACTGCTTACACTGCTTGTTTCGGTAAAAGTGATGTGTGTGATGGAACATGAATGCCGGCATTACGTCATATACGTTTCACATGCCAGTGTACTCATTGTGCCTGGTAAGCCCACAATTTGCACACTACTACCGAATTTACACAAGGTTGTTGACCCACCTCATAAGTCTTGGCTAAAAGTGTGATGTAAGGAACTCCTTGCTGACTGTTTTGCATGAAATCGATTTCCATGTGCATAGGATCTGCCAGAATTTTTGTAGTGATTTTGTTCTACAACTGGCATCAGTTTGCCTTAATATAACAAGTACGATAAACAAAACTTGATCTTCTAAATCACATTTTTGCTGCAGTACAGTGGTTATCTGCAGCATTGTTTTGAAGCACTTACTGATGAGTGAGTGGTGAGGTTGAATTTGATGCAAATGCTTTGTGTTACTAGGCAGCTGACAGTGATGTGGTTTAAAATAACCAGTGTTTTTATAGCGGTGGTTATGATAAAACCCTCTGCAGAAAGACAGTGGCTCGGAAAGTGTTTTGAGGTGCAGCGTTTAATTAGATAGTGAAATGCTTACATCAGTGAATGATGCAGCGCTTGCACTATGCAATGTGGTGGAAGCTGATCATTTAGATGGGCCGAAGAGTGAAGATAAGTAGGAGAGGTTGATGACTGACTCCCTGGTTGGCAACAACATCAATTTGCTGCTGTCCAACTCGAAAAAGATGAAATTTTGCAGAACTGTGCTGCATATCTAGGTGCTGGTTGGTTTATACGAACTGCTAGTTGTTTTATTTCTTTTAAGTGGCACATGAGTGCACCTCTTGCACTAGAACAGGAATGGGGAGAGGATACCTGTGCAGCAAAACATGCTTCTTAGTCACATGTCTCAGTGTCAAGGAAATGGCTGGCTCATGCGCACATGACCTAGTTTGTGAATATCAAAGGAACCAGGCGAGGCCGACAGGCAGTTAAGGAGAAGGACAGTGAAGTGTAGTCACTGTGGCATACATTGAAATGAGCTAAAGTGGATGAAAGAGAAAAATAGACCTTGTTTTGTGTTGGAACAGTGCTGTATAAAATGGTTTTGTTTACTGTATCAGTCACTCCATTTTCTCGAGGGGATGTGTCCCTATCCCTCCGGTCAGCGTGTCCCACATTTCTCTGGTATATAGCTGGTGGTCACCACTTGCAAGGGGTAACCTGCATGCTTCCACCTGTCTACTTTTTCCCACTTGGTGCTCGCATGACCTGGACACTTTCATACAGCGTTTCGGGATGCCCTGCTTGACGGTATTCCAGTGTGTGGAAGCATGCCGAGTGAAGGCATTTGCATGGCTGCCATGTTAATGACTGCATGCTTGAACATTCAGACGAGGCAGTGAGCGAGTTTGAAATAGCCACTTGTATGCACGTTGCATGAATTGCCACTACGAACCACTTGCTTGATAAGTGCGCCATTGTGTCAAACTACCCTGATGATTTCAGAGGCTTTTGGTATTCACAAACTACGTCGTGTGTGTGTGAGCCATCTATCTTTTTTGACTCCTTCAGAATGAGATATTGTTCTTATCTGACTAAAAAATACATTGTACAGCCTTTCCTGCGCTGGAATAAAACACTGGTTTGTTAGTCAGTGCTGTGGTTGGTCCCCTCTCTTCTCATGTCTCGTTTTTCGTGCTGTTTCCACATCAAGCACTTGAGCATTAGCCGCTTATTTAGAGCCATGGAAGCAGATTTTCAGAGCTGAATTTTTGAGAAAAGCCATGAATCTATTCACCTGGTTGATGTCTTCATCAAGAAGTGCTTGCTTTGCAAAATGGGGCTTTAAAAGTGCGTTTTAGAAAATACCTAAAAGACTTTGTAGCAGAGGAGGTGTGTAGAAGTGTCTGTGGAAAGAATGTCAAGGCCTTTTGGGGTTGGATGTGACGCAGTTAGGGAGAGGCTGCCACCATTGTTCTCGTTAGTGACAGGCAGCCTTTGTGTTTGCCAGAGTGTGTCTGTACACACATTCAATTCTCTGTCCAGAGGCACCGACTGCAATGCCAAAAAAGTGGCACACCTGCCACTAATTTTTGCAACCTTAATTTCATTTGTTTATTGCCTTCCCAGTTGCAGGCACTGTCACATTCATTTATGCCCAGAAACTGGTTGTTGTTTTTTGTTTACAAGCCTTTCTTGCTTTCCACCTGGGCATGTACCAATTTTGACAAATAATTGGCAGATACCTTGCAGTGATAAATGAGGCCAGTGTAGCCTTATGTCCAAGTTCAGCAATAGTGTATCAAAGAATAGTAGACGAAAAAATTACACCATCTCCCGCTTAAGGGGACCGTGAGGCGATGCGAAGCCGGAGCACTTGCACGATCGCGTTCCGTTGGCGTTCGTTGGGCATGCTACCGACCTCGGCCTCGTCGCAAAGGCACCCAGAGAGCTAGAAACCCTCTCCTCAAAACCCGCTTCTGGAGCCGGCAAGCAGCAGCAACCGGGAGGAATGCTGTACACAGCAGGACAGAAATTGGCCGCGTATCTGCGTGCTTGTCGCCGAAATGTCGCCAAAAGACGATAGATTAGCGCTCCGTGAGATATGGGCGCCATCTGGCAATACGTCGGGAAACATGAGTTTATGCACATGGCCTCCGAGATGGCGCGCGCGGCAGGTTTTGCGCCCGCCATCTCGGAGGCCATGTTGTGCAGAGTGCATGGAGGAGGTTCTTTCCTTTCTCCGTGGTAGAGGGTGTTCGTCTGCATGCATTGCCGCATTTTCAGCGTAGCTTAAGAAACTAGGGCCTTTAGAATTACCTATCTATGTAATTTCTATTAAAGGAACACGCCACCTAATACTTACCTAGTGATGTTGTGCCTCAGATATGAGTAATGTTTGCTTTTTGATCGACAATGTACACAAGTATGAACCTAGTCAGCAGTCCAAGATGGCTGGCCCTTCGGCAAGTGGTTCAACTTTGTCCGGGCGGCTGAATCGGGTGACAGACAGACAAACCAAAATTTCTGCGTTTAAGTTCCCCAAGAAAGACTATTGTCATTAAAACCCGTTCGCACCCCCACAGCAGGAGAGTGAGACAAGCAGCCGCGCCTCAGACGTCCCCCCCCCCCCCACTGGAAGCACACCGCGCCACCCTCCTGCTCCCCTGCCGACTCTCCTGCGGGTAGCAGCCCAGAGGAAATCCGCTTGGCCGGTTCGCCTCCGGCGCATGTGTAGTGTGAGTGCGGACTAGCCCACTGCAGGACATACCCCCGAGCAAGAGATGCTTCGCATCTAAAAAAAAAAAATTCGGCAGATCCCACGTACCGCGGGAGTCCATGTTATGCGAAGCATGCGGCGGCAAGGGGACTGTGGCGTAATTTGTTTTTACTAAGTGACACGTTACAAAATGACGCTAAAGATTTGTATAAATTTTATACGCACTCATATATGTTGACAAGCCTCATATGTGTTATATAACCAGTTGTTTACGGATGGGTAACGCTGCCAATGGCAACGTGGGTATTACCAACACCAGAAGCGGTAAGCTGATATGTAGTGCTTATACTTGTCCCTAGAACGCACGCACGTTTTACGAACCCGTGAGCATGTGTAGAAGAAGTTCTTGACAGTTTTTGAACAAGGGCGTCATCACCATGATCAGTGAGCACCAGCAGCTGGTCATGACTTGGTATAGGATCCGGTCGTGACCATGGTGACGAGGGGTCCATGTGTAGTGAAGTAAGTGGTATAGTAGAGCTGTTGGAAATCGTGGATGCCTCGGTCATTTCGTCGACAAATTGCCTGTCGATAGAACCGGCGACATGTCGGAACCTGAAGCCACCCTTCGTGTTGGTGAGGTATAGGCCGTCGAGGCTGGTACGCCAGGATAGTGCTACGTAGACAAACATCAGTGGATGGTGCTTGTCGTATTTGTAGACTACCTGAGCGTATGTGGCCTACGGAACCTAGTCTACAAAGCGGCTGTCCATCAATCTGGCATCATCCTCGGTCAGCATGAGGCCATCGCCCAGCCGATCGTAAGAAATGAAGAAGACACTGCGTCGTTCAAGCGGACGAAGTGCACTTTACGGTGGGGTGATGTGGATATGATATGCAACTTTCGCTAATGTATTCCTCCGGGGTCGAGCAATGCTTCAATATCGCTTGCTGAATCAGGAATACAAACGTAATATTTATTAGACTGCTATATAAGTGGAGCCAACACTGGAACCACAGACGTTTATTTGATATAACACCTGTATCGTAGGAGTACACATCGTAGGAGTATCATGTGGTTTTTATTGCTTTCTTGTAAAATTAGATAGCAAGCACTACAACCACGATTGACATTGCACGGATATTACGCCTGCGTAGGCTGTTTTTCCAAACCAGTTGGTAGACGTGGCGTGGCTCAGTGGCAGAATGCCTGATTGCCACGCAGAATGCTTGGGTTCGATTCCTGCTGGGATCCTAATTTTCATTCTTTCCGTTCGTCGAGTCAGCGCTGCCGATGTTCGTTTTCCTTAACGCTCTAGCATTTAAGTTACTATTGTCTGTTCTCGCCGTTCCTGGGTAGATATAAACTGTCAATCACCTGTGGCGCATACCCGTACACCTAGGCCCGTGGTAAACGGGTATGTGCCACACGTGTCTAGTGGAAAGGGTTTGACGACGTACGCGAAAGGATTTTCATGTTATTCATGTCATGTCCCGACAATCATATTCGTCAAATCCTCTTACCCTCCCATGCCAATTTTGGTCTACACCAAGTTAAGGAGGCGATCATGAGAGCACCCAGACGTAGGCGGCTAGATAGATAGATAGATAGATAGATAGATAGATAGATAGATAGATAGATAGATAGATAGATAGATAGATAGATAGATACGTAGATAGAAACGCTCAAAGTGCCAGAGGTTCGCTAAGAAATGCTTCGCATTTAAAAAATCGCCATCCAGGAATGGACACTTGCATGAACACACATGTTCACTTTGTCTAGGTATTGTATCTCAACAGAAGCAATGTCCACAGGTGTTGGCTACAGAAAATAATGAAGTGAATGGGTGTTCAATCTGCAGCAATGTCCACAGGTCTTAACTACAGAAAATAATGAAGTGATTGGGTGTTCAATCTGCAGCAATGTCCACAGGTCTTGGCTACAGAAAATAATGAAGTGAATGAGTGTTCAATCTGCAGCAATGTCCACAGGTCTTAAAGGGACTGACAACTGATTTTTCTCAACCCAATTTTTTACGGCGCGACAGGAAGCTTACCCATCGTAGCCTTTTTAGCTGCAGTGGTTTGTCCTAAAAGCACGCAGTTATTTTATAAGCAGTATTTTTCGATCTGAAAGGCTCCAAACACGCATGAAGGCTTGCTCCAGCAACGCTGAGAATTGATAGCGATGCCGCTAGTCCTTGTGAAAGCTGTCGTTGTTCTGCTTTCGCAGGAGTTACTGTAGCTATGCTTAACCACCTTTATTTTGAGCTTGCAAACCATTTTTGAACATAGCAAGCTGTTACAATGAGATGATGTGGCTTTATACACCTTCTCGGTATTTGTACAGCGTTGTGTGCGCCTGAGCCCAAGGTTGCCTGCGCCTGTGACATGGGTGGCTTGTCCCGGCATGGGATCATTACGCCAAGCGAAGGCAGCGCAACTTTGTTGCATACAACTAACGCAGGCCTATATTTACATTTTTATGGAGTAATATCTTTTAATATAAAGAAATGAACAATATTTCAGTACTAACAGAAAAGTCATCGAACGTATACAGCAACCAATGGTCACGTGACCACCTTCATCGGACCGTTTATGATTTTGCCGCCAGAGGCGCAAAAGGTCATTTTTCGCGACTTTCAATGAAGAAATAAAAATTTAAATCCACCTCTCACGAGATAAACACGGTTGGTTTGAGTCAATGTGACGGACAATGTTTCCATCAGTGCAGTCATCTCATTTCATGTTCTGAGCAGTTGTCGGTCCCTTTAACTACAGAAAATAATGAAGTGAATGGGTGTTCGATCTGCAGCAATGTCCACAGATCTTGGCTACAGAAAATAATGAAGTGAATGGGTGTTCAATCTGCAGCAATGTCCGCAGGTCTTAACTACAGAAAATAATGAAGTGAATGGGTGTTCAATCTGCAGCAATGTCCACAGGTCTTAACTACAGAAAATAATTATGTGAATGGGTGTTCAATCTGCAGCAATGTCCACAGGTCTTGGCTGCAGAAAATAATGAAGTGAATGAGTGTTCAATCTGCAGAAATGTCCACAGATCTTGGCTACAGAAAGTAATGAAGTGAATGCGTGTTCAACCTGCAACACAAATTGAGATGTTTGTACCTGGATGGTATTCAAAAACCACTTGTGCCAGTTAACGAAAGAAGGGGAATTTAAGGGCCTGTTTTTTTTCGTTAGAGACAACCTTAGTAAAAAACAACAGACAATCAAGACAAGGACAGTATTGGGGATGTTATTTGTAGTAATTATAGTATAAATGTAACGATATACATTTATATCATAACTACTGCAAATAACGTCCCCTGTACGTTCCTTGGTTGATTGCCTGTTGGTTCTCATTAAGGTTGTACCAGTTAACGCAAGATGGGTGTTCACTTGCTCTGTACATCTCTGTACATATATGTTAAAGTTTCACTAAAGGCTAATAACAATTTATGTCAGAGAGAAAGGTCAATGTGTGAGAACGTCTAAAACGTCATTAGTATCAACAGCAGTGCTCTAGTAATCGAGAAATTAAGGTAAATGTAGGACACGATGTGCGCCACAAGCGGGACA
Organism: Rhipicephalus sanguineus; assembly: GCF_013339695.2. Taxonomy (NCBI): domain Eukaryota; kingdom Metazoa; phylum Arthropoda; class Arachnida; order Ixodida; family Ixodidae; genus Rhipicephalus; species Rhipicephalus sanguineus. The sequence goes on along the minus strand of NC_051185.1, from coordinate 1,452,574 downwards.
TTTTGGAAATGATCCCGATGACGTCAAAGAGTCCCGAGTACAATTAACCACTACTAATTAAACTAGTTGCTATAAAAAAAAAGGACCTTCCGTGCATCACAAGACATAATAAAATGCTGCTTGTTCGTCTCTGTTTGATTCATGGAAAAAAGAACCTCTTGGCGCTACCATGGGGAACGGCGCGAGTGGTTCAAAAGTTCCATTTTCGCCGAGCTGCGCGTATCAGTGGTAGTTTCGGTATCGCGTACTGCTACATGTGCTTGGCTCTCGCTATTTTCGCCCTGTCGATACTCTACTTCTGCTGCTGCTGGCCAAGCTAAGCTCCGTTACAGTGAACTATGCAGTTTCGGAGTGGCCCGTGGCTGCGTCTTGGCAAGGTTGATGGCTGCTGTTGCGCAAGAAACCGTAGCTTCCGCGGCCGGGCATTCAAGGCGGGCAACGTTGGGCACGGCAACTGCTGTGTCAGAAGGTCCCGCCGTGCGGACCATTAAAACGTGATTTTAAAAAAAAATAAGCATTTCCTTTGCACGAAACAAGCATTACGAGGTTTCTGCAACGCTATTGCGTCAATCAACGTTGACTTAATATTTGCTTTTAGTGTCCCTTTAACTCTTTGAAGCATATGGATTGTCTTTATTCTAAATATTCAGTGAGAAAAGGTTGCAGAAAGCATATTGGACGCACAAAAAAAAGTTGCTGCTGGTAATAGACCTTATGCAAAATCTGCTGCCATCTAACGGCTGCCGAGTGCATTTCCACCATGTTGAAGGCTAAGCACGTTCCGCATGTGTACTCCCGGAGCGTACGCATCAACGTATGGCGGCTGATAGGACTGCCAATGCCGGCATATTTTCGTGTGCCATGTTGCTCAGATTGAGGAAACTGGGATGCTGAAAAAATGTTTGCAGGAAACTAACCTCGATGTTATTATATAGATTTCCTCGCGGCCGACGAAAAGCGGCAGGTCGTTCCGTTGCTGCGACTGCTGCTTACGACTAGCGCCGTGTTTGTGTTCGCCATTCTGGATAGATGCGGTATGTGACAGCATTGGTATTCATTAGAGAACACTCTTTCGTGACATGCCGGAAGGAGACAGTTTTCGCGCCGTTTGCTTGCAGGCACAGACAAACTGGCTTCGTGTACGAGCTGCAAAGCTGCGTCGCGGCTACTCGCGCATGCCTGCGCTGCTGTTGACAAACAGACTTTGTTTATTACATTGCGATAACAATTACATGTTAGAGAGTTAGCTCGTGCACGTCATCGATTCTCAGCGAACGGACCAATTGTGCTGGAGCGTGTTGCTTGTAGTTTGTTTTCGATTGTGGAGTTTAAAAAGGTAGCGTTTGGTAAGATGCCTTACGCGCGTATCGCTTCAATACGCGTATTTTTCAAGCATTTCATGTGCTATCGCTGCCAAATTCAGAAGGGTGGCCTGGATGTCCTGACCACGCCCCTTACTTTTTTTTTTTTAAATTATACCCCAAGAAGAGCACATATCAGGTTCTCCCAACAGCTGACCCCCTTTGGAAAAATTCTTTATCCGCCCCTGTTGCTATGAAATGTTAACAGATGTTTCATGTGTGTGGCACTTTTGGTATGAAACTGAAAAAAATGCTCTTCTGGCAAATGTGTTACATTCGACCGTGACCTTTCGTTGAGCGCTGAGGTAGTTTCGCAAGCATTCAGTCGGCAACCCAAAACTGCCTTCCTGCAAGGGGTTCTAATTGTAAGGTGCCAGGAGGCCCCGAAAGCGACGACGTCAACGCGAATATTCTTGGCATATCATGTTATTTACGTCCACAAGTCGGAAGGATATAAAATATGAGCTAATCGGCATCGACTTAAAGCAACTAACGCTTTTCATGTTCACCTTTCATGTGCGTGAAACACGGAATTTTTTTTTACATTTTAATCGTGCGGTAATTCTATACATAACATACGTCGGTGACTACAGCAGCGAAATATTTTTTATTTCAGCAATAAAGACGAGAGCAACGTTTCGTTCAAAATTAGATGCACAATACATGCACTTACTGTCATCGCTGTGCCTAGCAGTGTTGCTCGCTATAGCCTCCTTCCAACCATCCTACACTACACGCATAATATTTAGATAGCTAACAACGCTTTATTCGCTACACTGAAAACAGAACAGGCAAAATTTATAACCTAGGGCAAAGCTTCATTTTTAACGACGACAGGCTTACATGTCTTACTTACTTGGAAGCTGATTTTTTGCGGTATTAAAAAAGCAGCGTTCTTTTTCTTCCGAAGGCACAGTGGTACATTAGAACTTTGGCACAGCCAAATAGTTCTTTATGGTTGTGCTTTTGGTGCTGCATTCCCCACATATTTGCTTCGCTGCGAGCACCTTGTTCGTTGAATGAACATAGTGCTTGCTTTTAGTTTTGTTTTTTGCTGCATATACAAATCAGTATAAGACACAACTTAATCTTCTGAATTCACTCAGGCATCGACAAAAAGGCTAAAAATCCTGAATGGGGTAATACGGTGGATTTCAAGAATTTTATTTACAATATACTGCAGGCCCATTTCGGGCCCTAACAGGAGAGGCAAAAGTGCACTCAAAAAGGCAATACATAGGCATATTTAGATACAGTGAAGCCATGGACAACAGAAAAATAATAAAGTAAGCAAAATGCAAAAAAAAAACCTAGCAAATCCTGCAGTCTTCCGATTGTTTTATACATTGCAGTGATGACAACGGTAACGAATCCCACTTGTTGCAGGAAAAACGAGAACTTGAAAAGGTTAGTTTTGGTGCTATATGGTGTTAGTGATCCTTCATGCCGATGCTTCGTAGTTCGTGATGTCAGTGGTGTTACGTAAGGGTCAAGATTAAGTAATCATTCGGGATGTTTCAAACGGAAGAGGAATTTTAAACTGTCAATTTTTTGTCGTAATTGCAATGATTTTATTCCATAATGATTCATTAATTGAGTCAAAGAGTCAGTTTGATGATATTTAGAATAAATAAATCTAACTGATTTTCGTTGGATCATATTCAGTATTTCGTTTAGTATGAGGGTCACAGACAATGGACATGTACTCGAGCTTGGTTCTTATAGTAGATGAATATGCTAGCAGTTTGACGTCGGGTGGGATGTGCTGTAACTTGTGTCGCAAAAAGCATAGCTTACGAAACGCGGATGTGCAAATGTTCGAAATTCCGACAGAGTGTATTAGTTATCGTGACGCCGAGGTATTTGTAACCGGTTACCTTCGCATCTTACCCACGTACGGAGCAGAAGCTTGGAGGCTTACAAAGAGGGTTCAACTTGAACTGAGGACGGCGCAGCAATGGAAAGGAACATGATAGGTGTAACCTTAAGGGACAAGAGGTCAGGGAACAGACGAGTGTTAAGGACCTCTTGGTCCAAGTCAAGAAGAAGAATTAAGCAAGATGGTCATCAGGAGTAACAGACTAGATTCCAAGGGAAGGCTAGGTGGGATGAAGAAGTATGCGGGGCAGCAGCAAGCATGGGACCGGGTGGATTGACGGAACATGGAAGAGGCCTGCAGTGGGTGTATAGTGAACTAGAACATACATCCTAGTGGTGCGAACGGAGGAACCTGGCAATGCAGCGGCTGAAATCGAACGCGTCTCCTCGCCGCAAGGATCGTGGCTGCACTTTTTTCTAGCGCTCCGATGCGTTCGCCTATAGTGGACTCACTATACGTTGCTCTTTTTGTTGCCACCCGCAGTTATTATTATTTTTTTGACAAGCGTCCAGTGCTGACAGCACTGCTCGGCGCCGCCGTTGAAGAACGGTGAGACACCGTGAGCTGGTGTATATCTGGTGTCTGAAATATTGCAGCAAAAGGGAGAGTTGGGCTAGTTGGTTTGCGTTCATATTGAAACAGCGCAAAAGACGAGGACACAGAAAGACTACACAACACAAGCGCTGAAATGTGGTAGCTGCGCCTTAGTCGAATCAGCTGTAGTGAAGAAAATATGAGTGTGATAATAAATTATAACGATTCCAGTTCACTACAGACACCGCTTAGACACCGCAGTTGTACGTCCTCCTCGAAAGCGGAGAAAGCACGCATCAAGGAACCTTAATGTGTCCGCTGCTGTGACATCGTGTAGTTAAAGGCATTCCGAAGTTAACTAGCGTATTTCGGCATGGTTCCCCAAGAAACTGCTTAGAAAATAATCTCGCGTGTGTCCATTTGTGAAGTTGCTGCTATGTAGACATAAGGCGCACGATGCAGAAGAGGAAGACAGATTCTCGCTGTTTCGTTCCGGGATGCAGAAGCGGTCTCCCTGGTGTTCCTAAGGCGTCTTTGTTCGCTGCCCCCAGAGACAGTGAACTGAGAGAAAAGTGGGAGCTCACTATAAGAAGGGATGACAAGCCTTTGACAGAATCATCAACGGTCTGTGAGCTCCACTTTGAACCTGAGTGCATCCTGCGGGATACACGTTCTGTGTTAAACGCGTTAAACAGTTTTATTTGGGCATCCGCAGCAGCTCTGCGGACGCAGCCTGCCAGCCATTCCCAATGACAGGCTGCGTCCACATATATGTAGCGGGCGCTCAACTAAAACTGTCTATCAATGCACGGCACGCCTACAACGACGCGGAACGCGGAGAAATGCACACAAGAAACGCGCGCAAGCGCCTACAGTAGAAGAGGCGGTGCGACTAGAAAAAGTTGCACTGGCGCCACCTGGATTTTTCTTCGCCAAGAGGAACGCCTGAACCCTCCCGTTTGCGCCACTAGGAAGTTTGTTATAGTCCACTATAAGTGGGCGTAATCAGGCTGATGATGATGATGACCTTCTACAGCAGGTCAAATAGTCTGCTACATTCATGATGGTATTTGTGACTGCCATGGCATTAGCGCTCGGCTGGTTAATCAGAGTAATTTTATTCAAGCGCCCGTGGTCAAGTGGATTGTTATCCTCAGCTATATTAAGTTGGAGCAATTTCGTGGAATTTATAGTGGTTGTCTGTTTTATGTACAACTTTGGAAAATCTCAAATGATTTGCGAAATAATAGGATTAAGCTTTTCATGCACCATTCGGTATATCACACTAAAGATAGTAATTTAAAAGCGAGTGAATGCGAGCCAGTTTGTACGTACCCATAGTTAAAAACAGTGCCAAGTAGGCACGGACAAGAATGCACAATCCTATGTGCATTCTTGTCCATGTCTACTTTGCGCTGTTTTTAACTATGGACACTAAAAATGTATTTAGTGTCATTCAGAGGACGGCTTCCTCACTTAACTGATATGTCATTTGCTGGCAGTATGTCTTCCGAATGTTAAATGTTTGGCATCATGCTGTGTGAACGCAGAGCATAAATACACATACAGAGTGTTTGAAAAATTTAAAATTTATTGTTGAGTACTGTGTAACCGACTGATATACATATAAAGTTTTATGAACATTGTTGCCGTTCCAGACACCTCGGCTACTGACCCAGCAGTTGTGGGTTCTGTCCCAATTGCTGTGGTCGATGGAGGCCAAGTGCTGGAGGTCCATGTGCTTTGATTTAGGTTAAAGAACCCGAGGTAGTTGAAATTTCCTGAGTCCTCCACTTTGGTGTGCCTCGTAAGGAAATTGAGGTTTCGGCTCGTAAAACCCCAGATATTATTATTATTACCATTGCAGACGCTTGTGTAACTATTGTTAAAGTTAGCAATGCTCATGAGGTTTTCACATGTCCAACCAATAGTCTGTTTTAATAGTGGGTCTTTGAGAGATATCCGAGACCAACGCTTAGGTTGGCATTCCCTGTGACATGGAAATGACCACCATTTTGCTCAGCTGTTGAGTGAAGCATTCTTCACATCCAGTAATGTAAAAAGTGTTGCAGGGTCCCTGTAAAAATAATTGATAAATTCTATCCAAAAGCGACTTTCTATCTTGAATCTTGGATCACTTCCTTTTCGGTTGCACAACTCAGTACGAGTGGTTTTTGGCTGCCATCGATGTTCTCTTTAGATTGCACCACAGCAGCAGCACAAACGCACACCCTGTGCAGTCCAAATTTAAAGTGATTGTAATTTTCGCTGCCCTGAGAGTTTTCAATTTTTTTACACTATCTATTTGTGCTATGTCACAAATTATGATATAGTCTTATAATCTTGAATGCATTTGTCCAGTGTTTTATGACCTAGACATGTGCACACCTGTTCCATGCTTGAGGTGTGAAAGAAGTACATGAGAATATGAAGATTATACATTTTTTATGTAATACTTTACATGGCGCTGGCAGCTTTTTGCAATAACACATTGTGGCTAAACCACTTTGTCGTGTTCCTGCACCTTCATACACGTTCGGCTGATGCAGATCGAGTGCTCTGAATATGTTCGGCTGGTTCTTTCAGGGTACCGCTCTCCAACTCGAAGCGCTCTGAGGCACTGACCTCTCTTTGACATCTGATCATGTGACTCCCCCGCCTTGTCCGTTTGCAACAGAAGAAGCTGTAACGTGTTTCCTCTTCTGGCCTTCGATTGCTCGGGCGAGTAGCTGCAAGTTTGGCTCGGACACGTGTTCTCTGGTTTGGATCAAGAGTGTGCTCCTCATTGTAGCAATCTGAGTCGGTGCGGTGGTGCCCAGCCGAATGTACCATTACAAAATGAAGCCTTTTACATTACAATGCCTTTTAAACCTTTGTACCACTGTGATATGATGACATAAAAAACAGTTTGGATATATACGTATAAACCACGAAGAAATTTAATCAAAATCAAGGCACTACTTTATTCAGAAAATGTGGGACACACGTCCGGCTGATGCATGAGAGGGTTTTCAAAAGTGGGAAAACATTGTCCCACTGACTCATGAAGGCACTTTCTTGCGGTCACGTTGGATATTCAGCATGAAACGGCTGAAACAAGTGATGCAGAGGAGCACGTCAGAGGTTTTGCCAAGGTATGTTGTGTGCATCTCATTTCCAGCAGTAGAACACTGCCTGCACCTGCGCGTCTTCCGAGCCTTCATAGGGTTGTGGTCTGTTCCTGTAATGCTTACTTCGCTGCATACACAAGCCGTTTTTTATCCCTGTTGTCCTTTTTTTCGCTGTCTAAATGGTCAAGCACTGCAGTTGTCTCTTAATATCTGCCCATTTTTCGGGAGGTATATTATATCAAGAAAATATTCCCATACACCATTCATGACAATTAGGTTTAGTGAAGAATGTGGCAGTGTCGCACAGGATTGTGTTTCGATGCATTTCTCGCTCGAGTTACTGCGCAAATTTGCAAAAACACATGATGACTGGGAGCTAAAGTTGCCTCTTTAAAAAGCAGGAAAAAGAAAATTACCTGGCATTTTGAAAGGCCGATTTTTGTTTTTTATCTCAATGAGAGGAAAAATCGGAAGCATTCGTCAGAAATGGATGAAATTTCAACAGTATTCTGGCATTACCGCCACCTTTTGAGAGTACACCGAGGCAATTTTTCTCGAGCTTACAAAGACTAGTGCAATAGCAGCAACTTAGCATTGCGCTAATGGCGACTGGTGATGCGGGAGAAAATTTTATTGCGATAGCAATTATATGGACAGTCTCGGCTGGATTTTGCCGTCGCCGTCATGCACCGTATATGTATAAGTATGTATATATATATATAAAAGCCCCAAAGAAAAATAATTCAGAAAAATGCTTCCGAAGCACGGAATCGAACCAGGGACCTCTTGCTCTGCAGCGAGTGTCGCTAACCACTACGCCATGAAACGCAGATCCTCTACGTAGCTAACGGCGAGCATTATATACACACCCTTTACCGCTGGACGGACTCAGAGACGGAAGGCGCTTATAAGCGTTTCTTCATTACCAGCGAGATGGCACTAGGAGCACGACGGGCGCATTTAAAAGTCGTCGGCGAGCTCGCTCGCTTCTTACATTTGCACAGGGAGAACCTTGCCCTTCCGCTGTCTGCTCGCGTGGTTTTCTCGTGGTGAGGTGAGGAGGGGTGTTTCAAGCTTTCACCGTGATGTCCGCGCTCATGTTATCGAGCGTACGAAAGTCACTCGAGCTCAAGGGACTCCGCTAAACGAACAAACAGATGAGCGCGAACTATCAAGTGTCACAGCTCAACACTTGGAGCACGCTAGTTTCCTTCGCTGCTTCGGCCGCCTTTGCAACAGGAGCGCTGTTCAAACTGAGAATATCCATTGGCGAGCCTCACTTCGTATAGCATTAGTTTCTTGCTATCGCATTCATTGCTTCGCCCTTGCGGCGAAACTGTGACTTCTTTCTGCACAACGAAAAGTGGGACGTATGTGCCCTGCTGACACAAATGGTTAAGTAGCAAGGGTTTGAGATGTCAAATATTGCGGTGTGCTTTAAGAACCACTCCACAATGAAGCTGTAGAGAATTATGCTTGCGTGCTTTGCAGCGGCAGGTTTTGCTCACCTTGAGAAAGTTCATCTGTGTGATAACAGAGCATGCATGCTGCTTTAAGGTTTTCTTTTGTCAAGATGCCTTCTCACCCTTTGTGTTGTGTCTTCATGATCGTTTTGTACAGTCCTTCCTGCACCATGCTGTAGTTCATAGTAAAGATGGAATTCTGAAATACTCCTTCTGGTCTTCATATATTTTGCTGTGTGTTGCAGCTATCATGCATAAAACTGGCTGGCAGCTGTTGCTTTGAATTTACACTCACATGCTGCAACTTTTTATCACTGCCGAGTGTGACACTCCTGTCCATCCAGTAATGCCCATTCAGAAGGAAACACAGCGCCGATCAAAAGTAAAAATATATTATTAAAAAGACATTTCGGCTCCCACATGGGAACCTTGTTCACAATCTTCCGAAACGTCTTTTTGAGAATATATTTTTACTTTTGGTCGGCGCTGTGTTTCCTTTGTCCATGTCTTTCCCCGGCCAGGCGGGTTTCCGCCAAACTCTCGACTTCCTATTCAGAAGATACTGATTGGGTGGGAGGGGGGACTGATCATCAGCTTGCTTGAGCAGCCAAAGAATACTGCAGTGCTTTGACATAATAGTTGTAAGTGTATTGAAACTTTTATAACAATGGAGCTGTTTGAGCCGGGCGTAAGGTGTAATCCGTGGACTGGAAAAAAGAATGCGTATGCACCACAGAAAGCGGGTATGTGCCCAGCAGCTTCTACAATAGCATAATTGTGCATAGTATTGTCTAGCAAGGGGGTGGGAAAGGGAAGTGAATGTGAGGATGAGTGATGTAAGGGTGAGGGGGCCACAGAAAGCGGGTATGTGCCCAGCAGCTTCTACAATAGCATAATTGTGCATAGTATTGTCTAGCAAGGGGGTGGGAAAGGGAAGTGAATGTAGGATGAGTGATGTAAGGGTGAGGGGGCCACAGAAAGCTGGTATGTGCCCAGCAGCTCCTATGGTAGCATAGTTGCGCATAGCATTGTCTAGCAAGGGGGTGGGAAAAGGAAGTGAATGTGAGGGTGAGGGATGTAACGGTGAGGGGGCCACAGAAAGCTGGTATGTGCCCAGCAGCTCCTATGGTAGCATAGTTGCGCATAGCATTGTCTAGCAAGGGGGTGGGAAAAGGAAGTGAATGTGAGGGTGAGGGATGTAAGGGTGAGGGGGCCACAGAAAGCTGGTATGTGCCCAGCAGCTCCTATGGTAGCATAGTTGCGCATGGCATTGTCTAGCAAGGGGGTGGGAAAAGGAAGTGAATGTGAGGGTGAGGGATGTAAGGGTGAGGGGGCCACAGAAGGCGGGTATGTGCCCAGCAGCTCCTAGCATAGCATATTTCCACGTAGTATTGTCTAGCAAGGTGTGGGAAAGGGAAGTGAATGTGAGGATGAGTGATGTAAGAGTGAAGGGGCCACAGAAAGTGGGTATGTGCCCAGCCGCTCTATCATAGCATAGTTGTGCATAGTATTGTCTAGCAAGGGGTGGGAATGGGAAGTGAATGTGAGGATGGGTATTGTAAGAGTGAGGGGGCCACAGAAAGCTGGTATGTGCCCTGCAGCTCCTCCTAGCATAGCATAGTTGTGCATAGTATTGTCTAGCAAGGGGTCGGAATGGGAAGTGAATGTGAGGATGAGTATTGTAAGAGTGGGGGGGCCACAGAAAGCTGGTATGTGCCCTGCAGCTCCTCCTAGCATAGCATAGTTGTGCATAGTATTGTCTAGCAAGGGGTCGGAATGGGAAGTGAATGTGAGGATGAGTATTGTAAGAGTGGGGGGGGCCACAGAAAGCTGGTATGTGCCCAGCAGCTCCTATGGTAGCATAGTTGCGCATAGCATTGTCTAGCAAGGGGGTGGGAAAGGGAAGTGAATGTGAGGATGAGTGATGTAAGACTGAGGGGGCCACAGAAAGCGGGTATGTGCCCAGCAGCTCCTAGCATAGCATATCACGGCAAGGGGGTGAGGAGGAGGGAAATGACGTGAGAGTTAGTGGAGTGAAAGGAGGAGGGAGGGCAATAAAGAAAGACACTTAAAAGAAGGAAGATGAAGAAAGAACTCGGCTTGGGTTCACCAGGTGGTGGCATTTGCTTTCCAAGCCAACTTTGGGAAATAGCCTAGCCAAGTTTGGGAGAGCCTAGACAGTTCTAAAAAAGCCAAGTTAAGCCTAGAAAAGCCAGAAATGCTGCGTTAAGGCGCGTTGCGCCTACTTTTATTAAGGAATTCGCCCAGCTCCGCTCTTCCTTCAGGCTTAGCACCACTAGTGCAAAGCTGTTTCAACTAACACATCGTCGAGACTTGTCTGAGGTGTGTTTATGGGGCAACAGATTGTGAAAGAAATATTCATGAAGACGTAGTTAATGAGGTTCCACATAATAAATGGGAATGAGGTGATGTGGGAGGTGCTGCTGGTGTAGGCAAATCTTCTGACATTGGAAAATGAGTTGCTCGGCACGGCACACATGACTTTGGGTTCTACACGACTTGCTTTTTCATAATATATCACGCTGACACATAGAACTTAAGCGTCCAGCCAAGAGATTTTACATGCTGCTAGTGTAAGTAGTAAGTTTTGTTTCGTCTGAATTTCTGAATCTCTTATTTTCTTAGAGTATAGTGCAAGAAGTTGTGTTTAAATGACTTAGTCTTTTGTGTTACCAAAACTGTCTAAAAACAATTAGAAGAAATTTGCTAAACATCCTTGACTGCATAGGCAGCAGGGAGTCTGTCAAACAGGAATGCTTAAGTATGGCTCAAATGGGAGTTGCTCGTGGATATAGGAGTCCTAAAAAAGAGCTGTGGGAAGAGGTCGTTGGAACAGTTAAAAATTGTGTAGGCAGTTTGACTACAACTAAGGCAACTAGTTCACACAGTAGGTTAAGCCAAGCACCTTCTATCAAGGCAGCTTTGGGTTAATAAAAATTACTCCAATGGCTGCATTCTGTGATCTTCCACTCGTGCATTGCAAATTGTTGTGGCCACACTCGGTGCTTTTGTTGTGCATCTCTTGACCACATGCTGCCACCAACCTGGTATTTACTTGTGTGGTGCAAATGCAAGAAGGCCGGTCTGATCGAGTGCCGTCACAAAACAGTGCTGGGTTCCAGTACGGTGAAAGCTCGTCATGGTGGCAAACGATGAGCATGTTTAGCACCTTTTAACAAATTACGCACATAAATTGGTCTGTATAAGAGGTGAAGGACCTATGCAGTCCAGGCTTGTAAAGCATAAACCATTTGGGGGTAGTAAATCACTTGATTGTGCACAGCGGGGCCCATCGACCGGCCGCGGTGAATCCAGCGGCCAATGCCTGGGACACGTCGTCGCTGCTGTGGCTGCCGGACATGCTGAGGGGCAACAGGCAGCCGAAGGAGCAGCCTGACGAGTGTGGCGAGCCAAGCCGAAGGCCGTGCAAGGCCAGGCAGCAGCAGCCGCCACCGCCGCCCTCGGTGCGACAGCCGGCCGCTCGTCGCCGCACGCCGCCTGATGGCGGCCCCAGTCGGCGGCCGGCGGCCAGCTCGACTCGCGCTAGACCCGAACCGGCGGTGGCGGCGCGAGGTTTTCGCTACGTGACGGTGCAGCAGCAGCAGCGCCGTACGGCGCCCCGGCGAGCCATCGAGCTGGAGGACACCGCAGTGGTGGACTCCTCTGCAGTGGTGGATGATGAGCGGCGTGACAGTGCGCCGTTGGTGATGGTGCGTGATGGTGATGACACTCTTGTGCTTGAGAGTAGGCCCGAGGACGGTGCCGCTTTGGAAAAAGCCGCATCGGCCATCGTGGTCAACGCTGATGAGGACGTCCAGGCCAGGGACACATCGCCCGATGGCCGCTTTCTTAAGTTTGAGGAAGAAATTGGCCGTGGATCCTTCAAGACCGTGTACAAGGGGTTGGACACTGCCACGGGGGTGGCAGTCGCCTGGTGTGAATTGCAGGTCAGTTGCTTGTGCCATGAAATGTTCAATTTACTTGTTGTCTGGCCAGAGATGGTTACTTTTTATGAGACTTTTTGACTAGTGTCAGTATTATCAAAGACATGCAAGCTGTAATGAAGTGAGAACAAAAGTTGCCAATAAGATCTGATTGAACTACATTACAAGGGTCTTTATTTAACCTCCGAGAAAGGAGTTATTTCACATGCTGGGACTGGAATGAAAGAGAACCTGTGCAGTCTAACACATTGCTGTACCATTTTCACAGGGCTTGTCTCACCTGACTTGGGTCTCCTGTACTTGTAGAGGACACACACTGTAGTACATACTTTATGAAATTCACGCAATTGAGAATTTAAATTAACCACAATCTTGTGTGCTGGGTGTTTGAATAAGATATAACACCTCAGTGGAACTGTGAACATCGAGACAGCTTTCATGTTGACAGTGACAGATTAAAAAAATGCCAGGCCTGCACAAAACACGCAGCATAGCGAAAGCTGGAAGGGTGGCCTTTGTAGAGCCCGTTGTAAACTCTCTTTGGGCAACTACTACACCTATATCGCATAGTGCAAAGTGCCTGCTCACTTGCAAGGTACCCACTATGCCATAAATAATTATAATTTTTGTGAAGTAAGGAAGCACCCCCTAAACCATTATTAGGCCCGTATACACAAACCAACCTTACCCTTATCTTTTGCCCTCCTTACCTTCTGGCACTTAACGCGTTTCATAAACAAACCTTATGCCCCAATCCAACCGTTCCTTAACCTTATCGCCGTGAAAAGGTGGCGTTCAATAAGGTAGCCCGGCAGGTACCTTAAGGCGCCACTTATGCGTTGCGCTATGGCTGATTACGCAAGAAGCTTTACAAAGTCATTAAAGAAAAGGTGACGTACGCGATCGGCGTCCATATGTGCAATTTTTGCTGCAAGTATGTGCTCGGCAACCGTCAGATTTCCGTGGAAGATTTCAGCGACGCTGTGTTGCTCAGCAGATTCTGCTTCTCGAAGCGAGCACTTCATGTTCCCGAGCTTGCCGCTGGAAACGAGCCCCCACTATGTCGGTTTTCCCGTGCCACCACTCGTTCAGCTGCTCGTGGCCCTCGGTTTGTGCGGCACTTTTCAAATTGTGAATGGTCACTTGGTGGTAGGGTTGCCACCTTTTACCGAAAAAAAAACCGGCCCTTCGGGGCGGGGGGGAGTTAATAGGAGACTAAAATAATGTTGAACAATAGACGCTATTTCAATTCTTCGGCATGCAGTGCCATTTAATGTAACGTTGCTTTCATTGAGCCAAATAAACCCAATGCACAAACAAAAGCAGCACACTCAGCTAACCAACTATAGCCTAATTGCTGACATAAAAGTACCCGTGATTGGAATGACGCTTCGCTTATTAGTCTGAATGTGCTGCACTGAAAAAGAACCACAATGCTTCGTCCATAAAAAAGCTCTTCTTTGCCTCTGAATCCAACAGGCCAGTGGCATTGTAGGCACAAAGGAACGTTAAAATGTGCCTACGCCACAAAAATGTCGGATATTCATGTGCCATACACGCGCAATAATATGCTCTATTTCAATGATCGCTAGACTTGAAGGGATCCGAGAAAGTGGTTGACTAATAGCGTAAGAGTTTTGGTGATTGACGATAAATATTTGCCGTCGTAGTTGTTGAACTACGCGGTCGGGGACTGACCGCCGGTCAGCCCCCGACCGCGCAGGTGGAATTCCTCAGTCAACACGTGCGGTCAACACGAAGAAGAGTAAAAAAAAAAAAAAATACTCGGGATACGATGAGCAAAAAACCGGCCAATGATGGCCGGTCTTAGGTGCGGACCGGCGACCGGCCCCTTGTCTCAAAAACCGGCCCGGCCGGTCCAAAACCGGGCAGGTGGCAACCCTACTTGGTGGGCATACGCTAGCCATACTGCCGCGCATTATTAAACGTGGGAAAAAATCACTGCGGTTACGGTGTGGAAGCGAACGTGTTTTACTGTGGGATGGGCTACTTTTTCTCCCTTTTTTGCACTCATGGTGCCGCTGTGTGGCCGCACATCGCTCTTGCTGCTTTGAGCTGCTCCCACTTTCTTGTGTTGTCCTTCACTAACACCGCGTGCTATCACAATTTTTAGCTATCACAATGCGACGCTTTCAAGTCGATGAGCAGCGCTGGATCTTCAGTGAAATTCTGTTTTCGCCTTTCTGCCGCATTCAATAACAAGGCATATGTATAACACACGCAAACAGCCACACACGCATACACGCAGGCAGACGGAGAAAAACTGCTCGCAACTTGACGCTTCTGTCGGTGCCCTCGTAGAAACGAGTGCTTCGTGGACCGGCGCATCTGCCTCTGCGTGCCTAGGCGCGTCTACGCGAGCCGCTGGTTGCTATGACAACGGAAAAAAAGAAAAGGAGCACACGGCTACCGACATACCTACCTACCTAACTACCTAACGACCGACCGACCGACCGACCGACCGACCGACCGACTAATAGTCGGTCGACCGACCGACCGACTATTATGCTTCCTTCAAGCTTTGGCAAACTATAAATCTGAAGTGCATCGTAAATATTTGTTATAAACTTTGTGGCATTGATTATAAACAGTACTTAGAGCTCAATACAGCACACGTACAGCACAATGCTCAGCTCACGGATAAACTACAATATGCCCAGGGCTGGACAAAGATACTTTGAAAATTATCGCGATACGATACAAGATACTCAGGCAAGAAGTATTTGAGATACATATACAAGATACCACAATGCCGATTCTATCCAATATGATACACTCCAATTGTATCTTAAGATACTTATACATTCGGAAATTTGTTATTATATATCTGTATATACAGTAATGTAGCACTAAACGCTGATGCACTAAAATGTTCGCTTGAAAGTTTATTAACTGCGACCAATTTTGTTTCATTTGAATGAAATGTCTGTTAGTATCTCCAAAGTTTTGTATTTCTTGCTGAAGGTATATTACTTTTGTTCCGAAACAACTTATTGGGGTTGCTTACTATGACAGCTCTTTATACACTTCGCTGATAACGGTATTTGCTTGCCGCTTTTTTAACTGGGTGGAGTCAATGCTCTGCTTGCCGACCAGCTAGTGGGCTGACATCTTCAATAAAATGCTGCACAATTGGTGCAAATACCATTGTTAAGTTCTGCCTTGCCCATAAATCTATCACGGTTTTCGCAATACCCGATCACCGGACAGGTGTACATCAGCGAGAACGCTGGTAGTGACATTCTTTGCGACACATCTTGTTTACGTAGACACAAAACTGCAATTACTTTTATATTCTACTTATCTGCTGGCGTAAAGCGTTCATTAGCGACATACTCGGTGATGTGCAATCTCCTAACAATTTTTCTTTTATGAGAGAGCATCTGCAGCCCAGAAAATGTGTCAGACGTGTTCTATAGTTGCATGAAGTGCCGCAGGACACCGCAGCTGTTCACACTATATTGCCACTTAAACTCCGATTACCTGGTGATTAGTAACAGTACAAATATTTAGAGAAGACTAAAAAAGAAAACAAATATAACTAAGTAAAATAGAAAAACGGTTCTGTGTCAAATACAGCGAATAAGTATAGGAACACGATACAGGCGGCACTCCCAAGAGCTAATAATAATTGTTGAGGTTAACGTCCCACAGAACCACGATACTGCAACGATGAAAATATCACTGACTTGCAAACACTTTAATAACAACGATCGGCAGCCATAATTCCATCTTCTGGCTCCTCATCTTCCTCCTCTTCCAGTGCCACACCAGCAGCTGTGGCTGCGCTCCTCTACCACATTCAACATATAACAATATGATAATGATAGGCGCCATAGTGGAAGGCTCCGGAAATTTCAACCACGTGGTGTTAAATAACTTAAATATAAGCACACGGGCACCGAATTGCGGCCGCCGTGACCTACGGGTTATCAGTCAAGAACCATAACCACTAGACCACCGCGGCGGTTAACCCCTAATAGCCATGACAATTAGGCATTTAAGGTTAAGGCATTTAAGTTTAAGGCAATTAGGCATCTAAGGCACAGAAAATTCAGTGCCTATGTAAAATAGTGTTAGCCGACTTGTTGAGACGCATTAGAAAAACGGAGCATTTCGTATAACAATGTTTCTCCAATCCCTTTGCTAGCATCTTTGAGATGGCTCCTAATAAGTTATCTTATTATCACGAAAACTCAATTTTGCCATTTTACTAAGCAGTAAGCAGAACTTTTGTTACTGTATACTCCACACATGCGCAGATTATTATATATTTGTTCTCAACGTCGCCCTGACATAACAATAAACTTAAGTAGAATATAAGTCTGTAAACAGTAGGATAGATAATGCAGACAGCTAAAAGTAATAATAAAGCAGAGAGCTTACGCTGCCAGCACGTTAAAGACGTATTGCCGTAAGCAGACCTGAAAAAAGCAATACAGACACATAGGTAATGTATGGGACGGAAAAGGACAGTTTAGAAAAAACTTGTGCTAACAATCCAATTATGATTTTGAATGCGCCAAGATAGCTTCTGTTAAGTGAATGCTTGTTCTGTTAAATCCAGCATCGGTACCGGTGGTGCTATAGCTGTTAAAATCTTATTTGCATATTAGTCAATCTCATTGCATGTAAGTCAAACTTGCATCGACGAAGTCCTTCAATTTGCCGATGTGTGAAAGCCACAAGACGCAACCCCTTTTCTTGCATTCTTCAGACTTCGTAACGACACACAATGCAAGAGGAACTTCGATAAGGACACTACGGAGGCATTAGAATTTGTGCAAAAGACACCGCACGCATTGGAGTATGTGGCACAGGATAGTAGCTAAGAGTCAAGTGCCATAGCACTGACACAATTAAAAAAAAAAAAGAAACCATGAAAACAAAATGTCATCTGGGCATAGACGTTCACATGTTTGTCAAAACGACGCGAGTGCCACCATGTGACTCTGCTCCCTCAATAGGGAACCCAAGCTCAAGTTTGTGGCGCGACGACAGCGCCGCGCTGCGGCTCTGGAGAGAAGCTCTGGCGCAACTGGGTGCAAGCGCTGCCGACTCAACCTGTTTGTCGGCAGCGGGAACGCGCGCGTGCTCTACTCAGTTGGTGCGGGGAACTGGGGCGCCGTGCCGACAGCTTGGCACGCTGAACCGAGAGACTTGCTGTGAGAAGTTGCATTTCCACGTGAGCAGAAGCGACCCCACGGAAGCGCAAGCGAGGTCCGAAGTATTGCGGTGTTGTGGCCTGCCACAGCAGTGCAGATAACACGAAGGCACGTGACTCACGTGTGAAACTATATCGGTTCCTGAGCGTGTTGCACAAGAAATAAAGACAGCAAGTGTGGATAGCTGACAGCGCTGTCTCGCCTTCTATTTTGGCTGTCTGAGTTCATCCATTTCGTTCATTTCGACTACATGAGTCAGTACGTAACTCGGCGAATTCACGCAGCGACTACAGTAATAATTACTCGCGGTCTTCTCGCATTGTGAAAGTCCAGTTACTAACTGTAGAAACAGCGCTAAAAGACGGGACAACCAAATGTGTTTTATTCTTCCAGTTGTGGGGTTGCACACGCAACCCATTGTCTTCAACGCGGCGGCACCTCGGCTTCGCGCTACGTTTGTACGCGCAGTGGCGAGGGGGGTTGCGTGGGAGAGGGCACGTGCCGCTCCCGCAGCCCTTCGTGCCCTGCTCCCTGGCCGAAGTCGAGATGCCCCGTTTTCCCTCCTTGCCCTTTTCTGGAGAGACTCCTCTCCAGACCCCAAGGGACGCGCGTGGCTTTCTTGGGGACCGCCTTGTCTTTCGACTCGAGCAGCGGTGACGACCACAGCTTGATCGAGTCGGGAGCCACCCAGACGCCATCACCCCCTGCGCAACACCCGGTCTATTGTGAGGTAACACTGCCTCAGGGCCGGACTGCGAAGCCACGAGAGGTGAGTCGAACCTTATCGCTCTCAATCTCGTGTGCTTCCCATTTTGTTGTTGTTTTGACGTTGTCGTGCGGAACTTACTCCGCCGCTTCGTTCTTACCTTGTATTTTGTTGCGTTGGTGGCGCTTTTGACACAGTAAACTGTGTCAGGCAAAGAACTCGTCTCTGTTACCACTGGCCTGAAACCCGCCGCGGTCGCAACTTACGCGAACCGCGGGATAGGGGGTCACAGCTCTGACTGTTAGGGCTGCTGCGTAGCACCTAGTAGCGAGTAACTACACTCCTCTAGTGCGCTGTGTGATCCAAAGACGGGGCAGTTTCGCACGCGCGGATCTGCTTGTTACAAAGTAACCCCTATATTTGGCGCCCTACGTGGGGCCAGTGGTTAAACAGGACGAGTAGTTTGTGTGAGTGACTGCCGCTACACGAACAACCATGGCAGCAGACGAGGCTGACTTACAGCCGCTGTTCACGCTGTCAAGGGTGGCTGCCAACAGGCAACAATTCGAAGCGGCGGTAACTGCTACCGCACAGTCGGACCCTACAGCGAACATTAGCCACGGGGATCTGATTTGCTTCGGTGAGGGTGGCGCTACACATGAGGCCCTCCCTCCATTAGATTGTCCGCTCGAAGGCGCGAGGCACATTACGCCGAGCCCTTTGTCCAAGTGCGCGGAGAGCAGGGAGCCACAGCGGCATACCGGCTCAACGCAATCAGCTCCTGTGCCAGACCTTACTGGCCAGAGCGAGTCTCCACAGGTTTTAAGGGATGCCTTGCGCCTGATTGAGACTTTGACGGGTGTCGTGCAGAACACTCTGCTGAGGCCCAGCACAGCTGCGCGACCAAGCGTAAAGGTGGACTTACCCACCTACAGCGGGTATCATGACACGGTCAGCCCCAATGATTACCTCGACCGCATGCTGACTTACCAGCAGGCAACGGGGTTGTCCGATGGCGAGATGCTAGAACGCGTCGTTCCAGTATCACTGACTGAGCAGGCTGCCTGGTGGTTCCGACTTACCGGCCACCGGTGAAGCACGCTGAACGAATTCCGAGCGAGGTTTCGCGACGAATTCTTACCCGCTGATTACCAGCGTCGCATGCTGCGCGAGTTAGAGCGGCGTACTCAGCATCCGGACGAATCCTTGCTCGAGTACGTGAGGGCGATGGACGAGCTCTATCGTATTGCTGACCCCTCTGCTCTAAATTGCGAGAAGGTGGAGCGAGTCACGCGACAAACGCACCCCACTTTCGCAGCATATTTGAGAGGCGGCAAGTTCAGGGATTTGGACGAGCTGGCCTCGGAGGCAAAACGCATACAGGCGGACATACTCGCCTCACGTGCGTACCGACCACCACCCCCAGCGTCGCAGGCACTTGAGCCGCGATGCGCGTGGAACGGAGACAATGTTCGCATCCGTCCACAGGGAAATGGTGTAGTTGCCTTCAGTGACGGGCACTCGAGTAGCGGTTGGGACATATCTGACCGGGCTCTTGACCCGTACACGTACGCCATGCGAGCAGCACGCGCTGCCGATGGCCGAGGTACGCAGAATCGGAGTCGACATACCGATCCGAGGACGCTAGAGCGGAGCGCACCCGGAAGGGAGCATCCGATAGAGAGGAACGGTGGCCAAACGGCGCGAGGCACAGCACGCCAAGCCCGAGCGCGGCCGACCACCCTCTGCTATCGTTGCAACCAGCCGGGGCATTTCGCCCGAGATTGTTGGCAACCCGCAAGCCGAGAGCACGCGCTTTCGGGAAACGAGCGGGGCCGCCGGTGAGCAACACTGCATGGCCGGCGGCAAACAAAGCGGTGCTGATTGAGACACATGAACTCCTAGCCCCGCTGGCTTGTCGTACTGGACCACCCAACGACACGCCAGTGCCACTTATTGAGCTAACAGTCGCCCGGCGCAGGTTTTTTGCGCTGTTAGACACGGAAGCAAGCGCTTCACTCTTTGGCGACGAAGTGTACGATCATCTCTGTCGGAACGCTATCCGGCTTAGATCGAGTAATGTGACTTTCCGGCTCGCCAGCGGCTCGGCGCAAGCAAGCGCTGCCGCTCGGCTAGTGGTGCGGTGGGAGAAACGGGTCAGGCGGCAACGCCTAGCTTACCTCCCCGGCCTGTCGGTTCCTATCATTCTTGGTAGAGACTTCCTCGCCAAGACGGGCATTGTTATTGATGTCTGCAACGGAGGATATAGGGAGCGAGCATGTGGCACCCTGAAACCTTTCGTTTCCTTTCAAAAAGCGTCAGAGACAATTACGTTCGATGATGCTTCGCGCGCAGACCGTCCCAACAATTGCCCGAAAAAGTCACTCGTACATGTTTCTGCCGGGTCGACAAACCGACCCGCGGAGAAAGAACGCGCCGGAGGGAACGGCTCCCCTCGCGCGCGTCCCCCATCCCCCTCTGCGGAGGCACTGTGCACTGCAGAGCGGAGTGAAAGGGACCACCCGCTGCTCAATAGCTCAAGCAGTTTGACGGTGGAAGAGAAAGCTCGCCTCTCATCGCTTCTGAATGAATATGACGCCATATTCACAGAACAGCCTGGCTGCACTGCGCTAGTTAGGCACAAAATTGAGACAGGCGATGCTTCTCCTTGGAAATGCAATCCTCGGCCGGTGAGTTTGGCTAAGAGGAAAGCATTAGACAGCGCTCTGGATGAACTGCTCGATACAGGCGTTGTCGAAAGGTCAGAGAGCCCATGGGGTTTTCCCGTGGTACTGGTACCTAAAAAGGATGGGACGACCCGCCTTTGTGTTGACTACCGTCGCCTGAACGAGGTAACACGCAAGGATGCATATCCGCTTCCTAGCATTCCCTCGATCGTGTCCAATGTTGGCGGAGCGAAGTACTTCACTACGCTCGATGCTAGCAGAGGATACTTTCAAGTGGAGGTAGATCCCCGTGACCGAGAGAAGACTGCCTTCACTTGTCACAGGGGCCTTTTCCAGTTTACCCGTATGCCATTCGGTCTTGTCGGTGCGCCTGCGACTTACCAGCGCCTGATGGACCGCGTCTTAGGTGATGCAAGGTGGCACTACGCTCTTGCTTACCTGGACGATGTCGTGGTATACTCACGAACCTTTGATGAGCACTTACGCCATCTCAGGGACGTGCTGGAGCGTCTGAGGTCGGCGGGAATAACGCTAAACCCGGCCAAGACTCAGATTGCCGAGACCCGAGTAACGCTACTGGGTTTCACGTTGGATAACAGTCGCCTTCTGCCGTGTGATGACAAGGTTCAGGCATTATTGAACTATCCATCACCGACAGACATAGGTGGACTGAGACGCTTTCTGGGGCTGGTGAACTTTTATCGTCAGTTTATCCCAGACTGCGCTGCACTGCAAGCCCCCTTGACACTTCTGTTGAGGAAAGGTGAGCGGTGGAGATGGGGTCCCGAGCAAGAGGAGGCACTGTGCAACCTCATTAAAGCGCTCGCGGAAACCACTGAATTAAGGCTAGCGGATCTCAGCAAAGATTTTGTGATCCAAACGGACGCCAGCGACCTCGGCCTAGGAGCGGTTTTGCTCCAACAGCACGAAGGTGGCTTGCGGCTGGTAGCTTTTGCTAGCCGCTCCTTGACTCCCGCAGAGAAAAACTATTCAGTGACGGAAAAGGAATGTTTGGCAATCATTTTTGCCCTGAAAAAGTTCGATTACTATATTGATGGAGTTCAATTTGTTATCGAGACTGATCACACGGCACTAACTTGGCTTAGACGCCTAGGGGAGCCGAGCGGCAGACTTGCACGATGGGCACTTTTCCTGCAGCGATACGACTTTACCGTTCGCTACAGGAAAGGAAAGAGCAACGTTGTGGCGGACGCACTTTCGCGCGCGCCCGTTGACTGTGAGGAGAGTAACATTACTACTCAACTCACCTTGCCCGAAGTCGTGCCCGAGAGCGACGTAACTGTTGCGACGCTCGATGTTGTCACGAGGGGTAACATTAATACCCATCCTGACAGCTTTGAAACTCAGCCTAAGAGCAGAGTAACTGCTACACTGCTCGACGGCGAGAGTCCTCACGGAAGGGCGGACAACCCACCTTCAATTGAGGAGAGCGTTAACCACTTGGACTGCGTCAGTTCAATGGGGAACGTGTTCAGCAGGAAGGAGCTATTAGAGACTCAGCGGGAGGATCCATTTTGCAAAAAGGTGCTTGAGGGGCTCCGGGAGCCCGGCGGCGTGGCCGCGGCGCATGTTGACGCAGCTGGTATTGCTGTTAATGCGCGGCGCTCTGAAACAGCTGGTAGTGCTGTGAGCGCGTTGGATTCCTACCTGCTAGACTCTGACGGCGCTTTGCTGAGATACATTCCTGCGGAGAAGGATACACATGAGTCCTTCAAAGTGGTGATCCCACGCACGTTGAGAGGAGCACTGTTACGCTACTTTCACGATACGTGCATCGCTGGGCATGCAAGTGGCCCTAAGACTTAAGTTGTGCTGCTTTGCTACCTGGCCAGGCATGAAACGGGATGTAACGCGCTACGCCCGCTCATGCAATGTGTGCCAATGCGTGAAGCCGCGTGGTGGATGCCCACCCGGGCTCATGCAGCCGATCCAAAGCCAAACACCATGGCAAATAGTGGCTTGTGACGTCATGGGACCTTACCCAAGAACACCGAGAGGAAACCAATTCCTTCTCGTCGTCACAGATCACTTCACTAAGTGGGTGGAACTGTTCCCCCTACGAAGGCTGACGGCACGCATTATCATGGAAAAGCTCATCGAAGTGTTCACGAGATTCGGCTATCCAAAGCAGTTGATTACGGACAATGCGTCCTATTTCACCGCCAAAATTTTTGGGGACTCTTGTGCAGCCCTGGGCATTAAGCACAAGAGAACAACCACGTACCACGCCCAGGCAAATCCAACCGAACGTGTAAACCGCAACATCAAGCACATGCTTGTTGCTTTTGCGGGGACGCACAGGGATTGGGACAATTGCGTCCCTGAAATCGGATTTGCTCTGAGGACGACTGTGAACCGCTCAACTGGCTTTACCCCCGCCACTCTCAATTTTGGGAGAGAGCTGCTGAATCCCGTAGAACATACTCTACAGGAACGCAGCACGGAACTGGCTGCTTCGTCGGCACGCGCTGATTATGCAGCTGGGCTGCGCGCGAAGGTGACGGAGGCTTTGGGCAAAGCACGACGGAACCTGAGCACTGCTCGTGGGGAGCAGAAAGCGCAGTATGACCGCTCTCATCGGGACGTTCAGTACAAAGTGGGCGACCTGGTGTTGAAGCGCAATCATGTCCTAAGCGATGCCAGTAAGAAATTCTCAGCTTCTCTGGCACCGAAGTGGATAGGACCGTACCGGGTAGGAGAGACTGTCTCTTCTCTCGTGTACAAGCTGACGGACTTAACGCTAAGACCGATCGGCAGACCGGTGCATGTCTGTGATCTCAAACCCTACTATGACAGAGGGAGCGAGTGGCCCGAGGGAAACGCTTCCCCGCGCCCGCAGGCAGTGGCATCCGAAGGCACGGCTCGACATACGGGCTCAGTGCGACGTTACAACTTGCGATCTCGGCAGAACTAACTCTGTCCGGTTCGCAGGGGCTTTATTGTGCGCGATATCGGATGGAACGCTCCTCTGATATCTAGCATGCAACCTTCGAGAGCGAGCACGCGCTTGCTTTTTCGGAGAGTAAGAGAGAGGGGCTAACTTGTTGTTCGAGTCGCAGATCACCCATCGGCAGCATTTCAACAGCAGCCAAGCCAAAACCACCGTTTTCGCCGGCAGATGCCCCAAAGGCCGGTACTTTCAACGCACGCATTCCAGAGCAGGGAGCGGCGACACCAAAGCTACAGTGTTCTACCAAAGCCTACAGCAGCAGCCAGAGTCAAGGCGAAAGAAAAACAGCAAAACTGCTTCCGGTCCCGAATGGCCTCGGTGAAGAATTCGCGGAACCACTGCACAGCCCGGCGAAGAGTTGCGACCACGGTGACCGAACTACGGAGTGCACCCGCGGTACGAGCGTGGTATCCCGCTGCGCAGAACGGGGGTTGCAGCCGGCCAGCCGCAAGTGTCGGGGGACTTTCGACTCCAAACGCCTTAGAAGAAAAGGAGCGAAAGAGAGAGAAAGAAAGAACGGGAGGAGCAGCACACCACGAGAGGCGAGCGGAGGAGGCCGCTGGACAGAGCACGACGCATCCACTTCGTTCTTAATCGCTTCGCGTGTCGGCACGGCAACATACAACAGCTCATAACACCATGTCCGCGCAGGGTGCGGTACAAGCCGACATCACGAAGAGGCGCTGTCCTGGCCCGCGCCGGAGCCCAGGCGCACGCTACAAGCGGCCGCGCCATGCCTGTCCGATTCCCGCTGCCCACAAATCGCCCAACACCAGCAACCAGGGAGGTGCGGAGGCAGCGCCAAGCCGTCCGGACGCCCCCGGATCATCCGAGCCTATCGTCCAGGGTCCATCACCAGCACCGGGCGCGAATCACAAAACGCGCTCGGTCGCCACCTGGACGTTTCAGGCCGGCACGGAGCCGCCCACCTCCTACTTCTCGGCGGCACCGTGGAAGAAACAGGAGCGGGCGCAACGCTCGAAGCCCGAGAACTGGCTGTTCGCGCCATTCCAGGGGCGGACGATCGCTGACATCGACCGACAAGCAAGGGGAGCCTGCTGCCCGCCGACACCTGGGTCCACCTTTTGTGAGTGCGGCGGACTGCTGTTGCATGAGGTCCACGGGCGTTCGCTCTTACATAAGGGGTGGGCGGCGGCACAAAAGGACGGCAGAGCGGGAAGCGCAGCCACTGCGACGGACGACATCATCCGCCGCCTTCAAACGGAGCCGCAATTCGCCAGGTGGGTGGCGTCGCTGGCTTCGGGAGCGACGACGCCAGCCCCGGCGGATCCACCGTCACAGCCGCCTACCATCGAGCAGCGGTCAACAATGGCCAACGCCACACCTGACACGGCCTCGACCGACGGACCAGCGACGCCGGTCGTGGACGAGGCCGACTGCGCGCTCGTGGACTTTGACTTTGACGTGTTAATTTAATTTGGCCCCTCCTCTTAAGCCCCAGGTGATGGCGGTCTTCTTTTTTTTTTTTGGCTAAAGGGTTCAATTAAGGAGGGGGGGATGTGGGGTTGCACACGCAACCCATTGTCTTCAACGCGGCGGCACCTCGGCTTCGCGCTACGTTTGTACGCGCAGTGGCGAGGGGGGTTGCGTGGGAGAGGGCACGTGCCGCTCCCGCAGCCCTTCGCGCCCTGCTCCCTGGCCGAAGTCGAGATGCCCCGTTTTCCCTCCTTGCCCTTTTCTGGAGAGACTCCTCTCCAGACCCCAAGGGACGCGCGTGGCTTTCTTGGGGACCGCCTTGTCTTTCGACTCGAGCAGCGGTGACGACCACAGCTTGATCGAGTCGGGAGCCACCCAGACGCCATCACCCCCTGCGCAACGCCCGGTCTATTGTGAGGTAACACTGCCTCAGAGCCGGACTGCGAAGCCACGAGAGGTGAGTCGAACCTTATCGCTCTCAATCTCGTGTGCTTCCCATTTTGTTGTTGTTTTGACGTTGTCGTGCGGAACTTACTCCGCCGCTTCGTTCTTACCTTGTATTTTGTTGCGTTGGTGGCGCTTTTGACACAATAAACTGTGTCAGGCAAAGAACTCGTCTCTGTTACCACTGGCCTGAAACCCGCCGCGGTCGCAACTTACGCGAACCGCGGGATAGGGGGTCACAGCTCTGACTGTTAGGGCTGCTGCGTAGCACTAGTAGCGAGTAACGACACTCCTCTAGTGCGCTGTGTGATCCAAAGACGGGGCAGTTTCGCACGCGCGGATCTGCTTGTTACAAAGTAACCCCTATACAGTCTGCATGTATATACTCCGCCACAATCTCAAGGAAACAAAAAGCAGTTAATCATGAACCAACCAGCCCAAATGCGTACCTTCCCCGTGTTCGTGAGACCTACCCATCGTTTTTGAACGTTCACACTCGTGTTATAGTGTTAGCGTTGCGCGGTTGGTTGAATTCAACTGAACTCGGCACCTTGTCAGAAGTTCAGCGCCTGCAATTCACGCGTCAGGAAGGCTGCTTTATAATGCCGGAACGGACGTCTGTGCATTTTCAGCAAGCTTTGACATCGTTCTGCAGGTTTGCTTTCTTTTTGTCACATTATTAGGGGGATATATATATCGCGGGGGGTGGGGACCGCAACAAAGGTTGTCGTCGTAGGTGCTGCAGATGGAGATGGGGACGGGTTGTCATTGGAAGCCATGGCGAGAGGCTGGATGACGCGGCCACTGCGGAGCTGCGTGATGAGGACAGGGAACGTTCCACCTCCACCAAATATGTTACGTGAGTGACAGTCGCTTTTACAAGTCGCTATTCACAAGATATATTTGCAAGAACGGTTGCAGCGCTGAGCAATCCGGCTCCGAGCTCGAGCAGCTAGCGACCTTCGTCCTCTTCGTCGGGCACACACGTGCGTCGACAATATGGATTCCGGCAGCCTACATGTAGCAATATTTAAGCCGCTAAATATAACTGGCTTTGCAAGTGCAACCTTGAAGTAACCAGCATCTGACTTTGTGTGATTTTCTAGTTGCGTTCGTGTAGCAGGTTTTATACGCCTGTCAAGTCGATATCCTCATAAAAAGAGAGTGCAAGCATGACGCAAGAGCCGAAAAAACGAGGCAAGCAGTTCATCTTGCTTCACAGTGGTTAAAGCTCAGCTAGCTGCCCCGCGTCTTAATCGGTGGGTGATTCTCCAGCGGCACGGAGGACTTGACTCTAACCTTCTCAGGAAACATGGCCATGGTTGTACAATTTTTTTTTTCGCACGCCGCAAACCTTTGTTCACGAAAGTACACGGCTGCTACTGTAAGCATGCCATATCAAAACAACAATCATATGATTCGTAGTCCACACCGCAGAACATTGATAGCGTGTACGGCTTCATTTCGGAGTTCATGTGGACCATTATTCATCTTCAACATGACGGAATAAGACTTACCTCGAGGTATACGTCCTACACGGTGTAATCGCGACTTGGGAAATGCATTTCGCTTTGAGTCGGCCGTCGTTGTCGTCGATCCCGTAAACTGTAAATGTGATTTATCAAGTTCAAGTTCAAGTATCAAGTTTTATCAAGTTCGCTTTACGGAAGTGCCAGTCAAGCTTGAAGATCCTTTTAAAGCTACACTGCAAGCGGTACATTGTGAGGCACCGCAAGTGCACCGCGAGAGCTCTGCATGTGCACGGAAGCGAGTGGCAGCGCGTTGGAGAGAAGGGAAAACGTGCGTTGCTTGCACCCAGTTTGTATTTTTATGCCAGAGATGGCGCTGCCTGTCGAGCAGCAGCGCGACTAAGCGATGCTTGAGGAGCCTATAGGGACGCTCAGAGCTTATCACCTGCCCTCGCTGGCAAACTCTGGCGGAAAGATAAAATAATGTCATTGTCTTTAGTTTTAGTTTGGTGGCTTAGTGGGAGCAGTATGAGCTTGAGAAGCAGAGTTCAACCAACATTTATTGTTTCGCACCCCGGTGTTGCGACTGCAGTATCTTGTATCTTGAGATACACGATACATTCTTTAATGTATCGGAAATACAGATACTGATACACGTCTTACGAGACGTATCGCGATACAGATACAAGATACCCAAAGAGTATCTCGGAAATATCGAAGATACATGTATGTTCGATACTGCCCAGCAATGATTATAGCCACGCTTACCGACTAGCCAGTGTGGATTTCCTTCTCATTCAGGCTCACAGGTTTGGTGACTGAAGCATCCTAAGTGATAAGGGACTGATCGATGGACACATCTGACGACGATATCTACTGAGTCACCACTTCCTTTTTGGCTGTAATCGGGCATTCTGGTGTTGTTGCTGCGTCTCTTGAATCGGAACATGGAATCTTTTTTGGGAAGTAGGAGAGGATCGTGTCTGACAGGCGCTTCAGTGAGATGGCCTTGGTGTGGTAGCTCATTGTCGACGTAGATTCACAAAGCAGACACAGAAGCAAGTTCTAGCAAGTGATCTGAACGTATGCATAGGTGCTCATTAAACTTTGTAGTTTCCATCCAATGTACATACAAGAAAGAAGTGGTAAAAAGAGAGAGGGCGAGAGATGTCTACTGAAAAATAATGGAAACGGAGCATCCCAGAATACCTTCTGCACTTTCCCACAGCCCTTTTTTCTTGTCACACATTGTTAAAAATATTTACTCATTCTGCTGGGTGTCTTACTCCTCCCATCTTCGCAGCTTGGGGGTCCCTGCGTTTGTGCGGTACTGCAGCATGGCTGGTGATGCACACACCAGTTGCTCCAAGGCTTGCTCAGAAATGCAGGAACCACAGTGTCTGCTTAAACTAATATTCTCATGTGCTCGTGTTGTACAGCCTCCGTACGAACAAGCTGCTGCGTGTGAGGTCACCTTTCTTCTCGCTGCACCAACGCACCTCGTTTGTCCGCTGTCAACAAAATTCAGAAAAAATGCACGACCACCCCGCTGCAGCCATTAAGGGACAGGTGATACCATTCGCTTGCAGAACATGCAAGCCCCGAAGAAAACAGAAAACACGTGCCTCGAAACTTACCTTGAAACAGAAGCACATGCCTCAGAGCGCCGCCGAGGTCTTCTTTAGAACTTTGAGTGAGCATTGTCCCTACGTTTCGAAATCCATACGGTTCCTTCTTTAGAGTTGGAAGGAGGGATACATATGAAGAGAGCTTGTTTTCTTGTTAAGCGAGTGTGAAAGGGTGCTCGTCAGCAAAAGAACACAGGAGTGCGAGGGCTTGACCAGTGAGTTGGATTTCTTTGATGAGAGACTGGGAAAGGGGGATACTTGGAGGCTGTGTGAGGCTGTACGCAGACATGGTCTTTTTTTTCTCTTGCTTTGCACAGAGAGGAGGTCAGACGTTGCCCCTAGCGTGGTTCACGTCGTTGAGATGTGCCAGCATTCATTTCCGGTAATTGGTTTCAGCTGTGAGGTTTCAGGATACGGCGGTCTGCGTCTTGAAAATGTTCGGCTATGGCGTTGCGATCTCTTGCAAAATTAGAGACGTCTTTCCTGTCTTTCTGCTGATGCAGCTGGTGTCGCAGCCAGCACAAGCAATTTTGTGCATCTCTCTTTCGGGGGCCAGTCTTTGGGAGCAGGTAGAGAATGCGCTGTTGTGTTTGTAAATGGGTGATGGTTTCGCTGGCGCCTCGGATAGCGGAGAGTGATGTATTTCTGTCGTGGTGTTGATTGGGGGAGGCCTGTTGCTGAATTTCTCAGCTTGCATCGTTGTGTTTTTGGAAGTGCATTGCTTTCTGAGTAAAAGATTTTGGGCAGTCATTTTTGGCGAGTTTCTTGAATATTTCAATGAAACTTCTGTTGGACCGAGTTGGTACATAGCTGTGGAGGTGAAAATTTCAGCTGGAACCAGGACGGACTACAAAGAATCGGTGAGAAAAGCGCTGGCGCTGACCAACAACTGGTTTATTCTTGCAACAACGCATATAAATGCCACAACTACATATCCTTGCATGTGCACACATAACAAGACTTATTGCATGCGTAAGAACAGAGGTATCTAATGAAGATGCGCACGCATGAATTCATATTCGGAGGAATACAAAGATATAGAGGTATCACTGATGCAATCATCTCTCTTATTGTTAATTTGGTACGCTTCCAAGGCAAGCCACTAGTTAAGTTTGAGGTTTGGTATCGACAGCCCCTCGATGATCCGAGTGCACGCTGACAACGCAAAGGAAGAGCCAGAGTCTGGTCAAAGGCAGCCTTTATTCACGGCAACCGTTCGCACGGGCCGCGCCCAGTGAACTCTTAGTTCCCGTCTTCCAACCGGCATTCCCGCTCAGTTGAAAAACAATAATATACACTGTACGTTTCCCCTCTCAGGTGAAAAAGCATGAACAAACAGTGTACGTTCCCCCTCTCCTTGCTCTCAGCTAGGAGAAAAGGAATCCGCGCGACGCTCTCCTTCCTCAGAACCTCCCGCGTTGGCCATTACTGCCGACGGACGTAACCCGATATCCCGCTTCGGACATCACTTCTCCTCCTCTGTCGCTGCAGCCACGTGGCCAGGACCTAGGCGCCTGCCTGACCGTTTCGAGAATCCGCTGCGGCGGTTAGCTTCCCCGACACAAACTCTCCAAGCAATAATTCCGGAAAACCTGTCACAGCTTTCGAGCCAAGCATCTCTCCCGGCGACACTCTGTGGTGTCGGCGCCAGGATCCACCTCGCTGCGACCTAAGAGCTCGCAAACATAGCGAGCAGCAGCCCTGCTTGCTGTGTTTCTGAGGCGCTCACACTCTCAGACTGACTCCTCCCCACTCAAGAATGTTACTGGACACTCGTTGTCCATGTAACATGACAAAAAGAAAAACGCCTTCTCTTCAACAACCACAAAAAACATAGAAAAACACGAGTACATAAAAAAAACAACTAAACAAAAAAAGCAAATGCATAGTGGCCTCTTAACTACACACACTTGCTTGTTCCCGCATTGCCGGTAAGGCCCCAGCATCGCGACCCACGAGAACATGCGACCGAAAATTGCACTGAACAAAACACATCAAGCAATTGTCCCAACATGTGAGACATGTTTCGAACTGTCTCTGGCTCAGCAAGCACTCTCATTGGGAGCAAGTGGCACCTGTAGCTCAAAGTCCCTCATCTATGCGGCTTCAACCATCAACAACGCGTCAATAGCACATGTTCCATAAGTACACTTATCATGTAACTCTTCTAAAACTACACTGTCACGAACTTATCCTAGTCAGTTCAGCTACGGTAACGTACACACACATAACGACAGAAACAGCAAGGAAAAAAAAACACCCGAAAAGAAAACGATCTAACACAAACGTGCATGAGTCCTTGAAATCAAATCAATATAACTTGGGAAAACCAACGCCTTACATTTAACAACGCATCCACTAATACATAAGCTCGCGACTGATTAACCGTCGGAACAAGTGAGACTCTGTCCTCTCCCAACTAGCTCACATCGACCTGTTCCCATGTAGTTGAGATAAACAACCCCCCTCGGCATTCGCGAGTGGGTGGGGTGCGTTATGCGCACCCATTCTGTTGTCAGTCTACGCGAGTTCACCTGGCAACCATGGCATCTGCAACACTGATGTGTTACCTCGGAAGCCGGTGACAAACAAAAGAATGGGCTCTTAATGCACTTCCTGGTCCTTTTCTTTGAAAAGTGAGCGCCACATGCGCTGTCGTGTGCTGATTCGCCCATTTCAGCGCGACGAAGCTCCATAAAGGAACTCACCAGCGCAAAAAACAAAAATGCAAGCAATGCTAAACCGAAAAACACAAGAGACTTAGGCATCACATGTTGCAGATGTTGTTTGGCGCCCAATGATTCCTTATTATACAGCATTTGGCTTGCAGTGACCGTACCGTGAGCCCCGTTCTCCACCTGACACCATGCGTTTGCTACCGATTCAGTTTGCTCTTTCGCAAAAGGGCTTTCAGTAGACAGTCTAATTCGCACATTTTCTTCTTTACCACTGACCTGTAGCGGATCTCCGGCGGTGTCCATGCGAGCTGTGCTGACCATCTCTATCATCTGATTGCGGCTCAACTTCCTTGCGTTCAGTGATCTCGCTGCTTTGATCGACTCCTTTCTGATCCCTCAGGCCTGCGTTCACCTCGCAACACGCGTCACATTTAGCACCCTTGCTCGGTTCCTCACCTACGGTATTGCGTGCTGGGTCACCAGCGCTAGTATGGGCTACTCACTCGACATTTCCTCTCACAAAAGCAACCTCTTGCTTAGGCGACCCCCTCACTATTTCACACTCACCGCCTGTGAGGTGACGCCCCGACTCCTTCACGGCGAGACAAAGACTTTCATAGTCATCTGGAGTCAGTAGCAGGTCCGCGCTTGCAGCCAATTCTGGGGTCACCGCACAGAGCACCGGTACGCGCCGATTTTCACTCCCTACAGGAAATGGTAAGCCGAGCGGAACGTACATAACTTCCGCGGTAATCGCTTGACCAAACACACCCGTGAGCTTCACGTGACCACAACTTTCTCTAAGAATTTCAGCTGGTACTTCGCTAGCCCTTATTACGGTAACGTCCGCACCAGAGTCGATGCGAGCTCTGCGTAGCCTTTCCCCAACAAAAATCCGCACTAGCTTGTTCCCGAGATTTCCTATGAGCCTGTGTGAGCGCTTCACAGGGTATGCTCTCTCACATGAGTCATCATTCCTCATGGCTACACAAGAAATCTCTTTGTTTCCAACATCACTGGCACGCTGCGTCTTACAATCTCTCTGAAAATGCCCCGGCTCTCCGCAAGCGAAACACAGCATGCGGTCAAGGTGCAAGTTATTTGCGTAATGTCTGACCCTGCCCTGTTGAGTATGCAGCAGCTCTTTTGCCATGGTATCGTGGTAGCTTGTCACTCTATGTGACGTACTCTCCTCAAAATTTGCTGCCAGCTCGGCTAAGTCTTTTGCTTGCAGCCAGCCTTTAATTTCGCCCTGAGTGACGAATGATCTAATGTTAGGCGGCATAAGTTGCTTGAGCCTATCCGCGATAAGCAGAGCCTGCAACTGCTCGAATGAATTAACTTCTCTGCTGCTTAAATAAGTGAACATCATTTTTAATCTCGCTGCTAGCTGACCCCACGACTCTCCTGCTTCCTTTTTGATGTTTAGGAACCGCCTGCGGTACTCGGCCGGGGTCATCTTAAGCTCTTTGAGTACCTTCTCTTTGAGCTCTCCATAAGAGAGTGTACCACTCACCGACTGGCCGATCACGGACGTCGTCATTGCGTCGCTCAGGAAAGGCAGTATCAGAGCGCCCTGCATTTCCTCGGGAATTCTAAGGCTACTCAACGATGTGTCAGCGTTTTTAAACCATGCCAGAATCATGGTGTCGTTTGCCGGCATGGGGGCGAGAACAGCTCTTAACTCTTTTGCGTACCTGCCTATCCCGCTAGTCTCACTCCATGAAGGCGCCGCATCTTGCGATGCGCGCGAGAACTTCAACTTCTCTATTTCGAGTTCAAGCTTAAGGGCTTTAATCTTGAGTTTTAACTCGTCGGTACGACCTGATTCATTTACGCCGACGCCAGCATCCGAGCTGTTATCCGTGTCGTCCATTTTGCCAAGCTCCCAGAGAGTGCCGGAATGCAAATGCATTCACTCGAGAACTATTGCTAGAGAGCTCGAAACGAATCTCACCATGCGAAGTGATGCTTTCCGCCGGCTGCTCCTGTCGCTGCTTAGCTCGACGTCCTCGGAAACCTCGGTTTCGCGAGTGTCCACACTTGCGATGGCGCGGAAGGTCGATGTGGCGACGAAATAAAATAACGGATAAAAAAAACGCACCACACTATTGCTGCACCTCAGCAATGTTCCGCTGGCTTCTGTGCTGCACGCCGCCGGATTGCTCCCGACGCCAAGCCACTTCCGTGCTGCCGCTGTCGTCCCGGCGAGGCCTCCCTCACCGAAGTGCTGATCCTTTGACGCTTGGCACCTGCCGCTTGCAGACGCCTCCTTTCCGTGCTCCCTCAATGCACTGCATGCCCGCAACTCACACCGTAGGCTTCTTCAGGCTCGCCCAGAGTGTTCCAACCTCTTCCAACGGGTGTCGGAAGCCAGCCACTTTCCGTGCCTCTTTTCAACGGCGCACAACACCTTCAAAGTCGGCCGAGTCGCGGTGATGATGTGACAGCTCACCTCCACCAAGGCTCCGGCGTCTTCCTCGCTGTGGGCTCCGTCGATCCTGTCGACTGCGCGAGTTAAGTTTGAGGTTTGGTATCGACAGCCCCTCGATGATCCGAGTGCACGCTGACAAAGCGAAGGAAGAGCCAGAGTCTGGTCGAAGGCAGCGTTTATTCACGGCAACCGTTCGCACGGGCCGCACCCAGCGAACTCTTAGTTCCAGTCTTCCAACCGGCATTCCCGCTCAGTTGAAAAGCAATCGTATACACTGTACGTTTCCCCTCTCAGTTGAAAAACCATGAACAAAGAGTGTACGTTCCCCCTCTCCTTGCTCTCAGCTAGGAGAAAAGGAATCCGCGCGTCGCTCTCCTTCTTCAGAACCACCCGCGTTGGCCATTACCGCTGACGGACGTAACCCGATATCCCGCTTCGGACATCGCTTCTCCTCTGTCGCTGCGGCGACATGGCCATGACCTTGGCGCCCGCCTGACCGTTTCGAGAACCCGCTGCGGCGGTTAGCTTCCCCGACACAAACTCTCCAAGCAATAATTCCGGGAAACCCGCCACAGCTTTCGAGCCATGCATCTCTCCCGACGACCCCCTGTGGTGTCGGCACCAGGATCCGCCTCGCTGCGACCTAAGAGCTCGCAAACATAGCGAGCAGCAGCCCGCTCACACATTCTGAGGCGCTCACACTCTCTGAGACTGACTCTGCTCATGTTCATTCTTGCTTCTGCCGAGAATCAACGTCTCACGAAATCGTGGGGCACAGCTGCAGCAGGAGTTATGATGAGCAACAAGGTGTGCTCCTTTGTCAACATTCTTATTTTTCTTTTTGCACATGTTCCCTACGTCGCTCATTCATGCAGCGCCCAGTTTGCCCAATATAGGTCTTGCCACAAGACAGAGCTACGTCATATACCACACAGGGTGCTGCAAGGGATATATAGACCAGAACACAGCGAATTTCATACGTAGTGCCATATTTGCATTGCGTGTCGTGCCATCTATCGCACATGCGATGAAACAACATGTCCAAGCTGCCATGCCAGCAGACGCTAGACAGAGCAAACGAAGCTCCCGAAACCCAGCCCGTCGGAGGGCGTGTTTCGCGTTTTTTCTAGCCTGGACATTTTTGCTGTTTTTATTGGAACATGAAGAACATCGGCTCATGCAAGTCCACAATGTATACAGTACGTGCTGAGCGGGCTGCGGAAGCAACCTCTTCAGGTACGCACGCTGTTACATTTGTTAAAAAACTTCCTCGCTGTAGTATGCGTGAGTCGTAATTGCAGTGCAACTCGCGAAAGAGTGAAACGATGTTTTGTTGCCGCATATTACAAGCTGTGCACAAAGTTTTGTGAAAGCTCATTATTTCAACATGTATTTTGTAATAATTAGAGTACGCTTTGCGGGTAGTTTTGCGGAACAAAATTTTACAGTAATCTTACAATAATGCGATCTTACAGCGATCTTACAATAATGCGTCTTGCTCACAAAAGCATGCTATCAGAGAGTATCACTTGCAGTATTGTTCATCGATCCCTTTTGGAAGCTATCTACGCGATTTTAATCCTGTAATGATGATGTTTTAAAAGCGAAAGTGTGCTACTCTTAGTTAAGCCGATATTGAAATGGGTGAAATCCAGCTGTCTCTTATTAAATGTGTGCTGTGTAAGTATGCTAAAAATTTAGCTGCTTGAGCTAGTGCTACATCTGCTATGTAAAGGACACTGGCACGAGTACTGACGTGCCAATATATGTATTATGTGCAGCTGGATTCCTCGTGTTGAAATAAATTTGTGGACATCAAACACTGAAATGAAAGCACAAAATTCTGGCCAGCTGTTGAGGAATACCGTACCATTTACTACCGTTTGAAGGCGAAAGCTTTAATCTGAAGGTGTGGATGCCATCAAAAGCACTAAAGCTTGATACTATGTTGAAAGTGGCAAAACATGTTGATTGCTCGTGCTTGAAAGCACTACCTTGCACTACATTTTCGTCAAAGGAAACGCTCAAAGGTATTAAGTGCAGTAAAGTAGAGAGGTGGGCGAGTTGGAAGTGATGCATTCTTGAAAACTTTTCTGTGCGAACTGGACGGAGCACAAAGAAGAGGACACAAGACGAGCGCTGTCTAACAACTGAAGTTTATTGAAAGAAAATTCAAACACCAGAAAACCAACAACGCATGTGCGGAAGTTACCTGTAGTCAAAGAACTCGTTAAGCTTACGTAGTTCACAATCTAAAAGGCAAACGGACGGATGCAGTCATCTCCCGCATCTTTAATGAAGTACGCTTCCGCAAGTTCACGTGCCCTTTTATCTCTATGATTGTGCAAGATGACAGTGTTGTCGAAGAACGGTTTACATCCACGCGCCCTACAATGTGTCGAAAGGTGTGACGTCGGCGTTCCCTTTTATTTTATTCTCTCCCACACGACCAGTTGATGAAATCTGTGACATCTTGCATCACCGAGGATAAGGAAGAGCTGGCCTTTGTCAATAGTAGCCTAGTGTCTGTTGAGGCTTTCCTGGAGCTTTTGAGCTTTTATCTAAAGTCCACCTTTGTAATGTGGGAAGGGAAGCAGTTCATACAAAAGTCTGTTGTATGTATCAGCTCTAGGGTAGCACCTGTTTTGAGTGATATTTTTCTGAGTACTGTTGACCAGGCTTGTAGACTGTGAAGCGCGTGATCTGGTGGTGAAAATGTTTCGCTACATCGATGCCTACCTTATTCTTTTTCGGAATGGTTGTCCCCCTTTTCACCATATTAACATTATGAAGTTATTTAAGGAAAAGGCGTTTGGGCTGAATTTCACCTGTGAATTACCAAGTAACAATTGTTTGCAGTTTTAAGTGCGAATGCACTTTATAAGCGACCCTGAATCCGCCGTCCCATAGCAACGGCGCGAGGAAAGGAGAGGAGCGTCTGTAGCAACGGCGCAGCGACGTCACACCCCACGTGACTGCGCGCGCTCCGCCTCCTCACCGCGGTTTGCGCGGGCGCGCGCCGGCTCTGCACCGCTCTTCTAGGTGGCATTGGGTGCAGTGCTTCACCGCTCCTTCTCTCGCCGTTCGCTCTCTCTCCTCCCTGCGCCCCACTCTCCCGTCCGCTGGCTGGGCGCTTCTCGAAATGTGTGCTCGAGACGCCGCTGTGAAACGCCAACGGCGACCACAAGGCTGAGATTATGGCCGTCAGGTACAATGACAACACAAACAGGTGCTGATGAATGTGTAAATAAATGGTTACGGTACAAATCCTCGTCTCGTCATTAATTTACGCCATTAAAATTACTGCGCCGTGTACTCTCGGCGCAAGAAATGCATTCGCATTTCCTCACGATTCCCTTCGGGGAGGTGGGGGCATTTTTTTGGACCTCCGTTTGTTTTTGCTGAGTGACCATGTTTGCTGGTGTTACTCACCGCGTTCCAAGAAATCTCTGCTTTCTTACACATCCAGTCATTCTAAGATTATTAAGAATGCCATAGCAATCAATTCCTTACATTCTGCTTTGGAAAAGTCCTGCACACACAGATGTCAGGATAGCTTTCTGCAGCAAGTTGATCGTCTAAAGAATGCTGGGTTCCCTGCGCATGTTCTAGTGTCAGCCTCAGAAAGATTAATCAAGAAGTGCAGATCCCGCCAAGTTGTAACCGGTGAGCCAGACGATAAGCCCAGGAGGATACGCGATCATGCCTTACGTGCACCGGCTGTCTCATCGTTTTAAGAAGATAGCAAAAAGTTTTTATGTCAATGTTCTCTTTTCATCAAACCTAAAAGTTGGTAAAACTTGTTCCGTGATTGAAAACAAGGCTAGAGGAACTTCGGGTGTGGGTTGCATGGTGAAGCATCGCAACCCCCCCATTTTATGCTCTGTTGGAGTGGTCTATAGGATTCCCCTCTCCTGCGGCAAGTTGTATATAGGCCAGTCGGGCAAATGCATAAATGAAAGACTCCGCCAGCACAATAGCACCTTAAAGGGAACGCCGATGTCACACCTTTTGACACATTGTAGGGCGTGTGGATGTAAACCGTTCTTCGACAACACTGTCATCTTGCACAAGCATAGAGATAAAAGGGCACGTGAACTTGCGGAAGCATACTTCATTAAAGATGCGGGAGATGACTGCATATCTGAGCCATCCGTTTGCCTTTCAGATTGTGAACTACGTAAGCTTAATGAGTTCTTTGACTACAGGTAACTTCCGCGCATGCGTTGTTGGTTTTCTGGTGTTTGAATTTTCTTTC
Organism: Rhipicephalus sanguineus; assembly: GCF_013339695.2. NCBI lineage: Eukaryota > Metazoa > Arthropoda > Arachnida > Ixodida > Ixodidae > Rhipicephalus > Rhipicephalus sanguineus. The sequence continues at coordinate 1,414,364 of NC_051185.1, read as the reverse complement.
AATAAACTTCAATTGTTAGACAGCGCTCGTCTTGTGTCCTCTTCTTTGTGCTCCATCCATTTCGTGCTGAAAAGTTTTCAAGAATGTATTAAGTGCACCCCCACAGAGAAAGCTTGTGTCTGCCTTCAAACCGGCTGCGAGTCACACAAATTAGGTTCGTAAAATGGAATAGGTGGGCATCACACTATAGAATACACACAGTTAGTGTACTTACTAGCACATTTTCACTCGGCTCCTAGTTTTTATGCTTGAAATACAATTATCCACTCACGGCGAAGCTGAAAGCACCGCACCGGCACTATTCCCATGGAGGGTCGTGATCGTCGCAGACAGCGCTAAGTAATATCCTCCTGTTGCGCTGCTTGCTTTGGCATCCAAAGACGATGCAGTAGTGCCCAGACAAGTTCTTATATGCAGAAGTGACGTGAACGGGTACTTTTTCGCACTTTAAAGCCTCAGAACTACAGCTTGCCCTGTTTACTTAGCGCATCCCATGCGCGCCTTGGCAGCCCGGCCAGCCTGGCGTCAGGGTGCGAGACTATCCGCTCGGCTTGCCAGCAGCCTGGGTGCGAGACAGGCGTGCTCTGTTGTATAGCAGACACTGTGCTTGATTTTGCACCCATGATTGCTATCGTTGCATGTGCACAGCTTAGCAAGCTTGTTTGGAACAGAAAACACGGACATCGTGCCTGTTAGCAACTCTCTTAAGTTGATGTGTGACGGTAAGGCACCACAACAGGCCTGAACGGTTCACGTTCACTTTTCTTTTTTGAGTCAGGGCTTCGGCAACAGCTGTTAGGAGTGACATTTGGCTGCAAGTTGTCACTCCTCACAGCTTTTGCCGAAGCTGCGCCAACTCTCGTTTGGCAGCAACTACGCCCGCAGGAAACACGGGTGCTATGAGACAAAAATGACTTTACAGGGTTGCAAGCACCCCACAACCGCAAAAGACTTAATAAAGCAGCCACAACAGTTTAGAGCGACTAACATAAGACCTGAAGCACAATTTGCTGAGCTCGCAAACCTGACTAGTCGGTGACTTAACAAACCACAACATCAGTGAGTTAGAAGCAACAGTAAAAAAAAAAATGGCGGCAGCGTCAACACAGCTAAAAGGAAGCTCCATTTTGGAAGGACGAAAGTGCATGCTCTAAAGGAGGAGCAGGGCAATGTTGTCAACAGTTTAAATGACATAGTGACGGTGGGAGAAGAATTCTATTCTGGACTTAGTTTGCAGATAGGCATCCATTCTTGAGTGAAAGCCAAGTCAAACATATTGGTTGCAATATTTTTTTTTTGGTTGCAGCCTGATTCAAATTTCGTCACTTTTTTGTCATGGGTAGCTCCAGTTTGATGTAACAGAGTGGCCACATTTCCTGCACGCCGGGCGCCATCAGTTTTGATATCACCCTTAAAATATGATGATGAATACCCCGAATTGCATGGAACTTTTATGATTTCTAATAAAATGGATATGCCATTAATTGGCCAGCACTTCAACTTTCTAATATAAACAACTGCCCTCAACTCAATAATTAAAAAGTTAAAGGAGTGCTGACACAAAAATTTGGGCCTCACGTTTTTCTTTTGCTGCAATGTGTTGGCTAGGGGCCTGTTAGTCATAACACGGCACATTGTATGCTGCAGCACGCGACAGATAATTAATTACAAGCTCCTCATTACCGACCAGTGTCAGTTTTGGTTTCAAAAGCGACAAGCCTCCGGGTGCAACTATCACCACCTAGCGGATGCAGCGCTCTATCACGTCAGCACACAGAACTGTGACGCACTTCCGCACGGTTCGCGAGCAGCCGCTGAGAAGTAGGCTGCTGGAGCAAATGCGGCAAAAAAGAAAATGGCAGCTATGACGTCATCATAACTGGTTGCAGCGTGGTCACCTGAGGAAAGCAGGTGGTCCCCAAGGGTCCCCTGGGTGTCAGTAGCGTGAGGATGTCGATCGCTCGTGCAAACTTCATAATTCATTTAAAATAACTTCCATGCTATATTCGCTGTTGGTATTTTGCAGATGATATATGCATGTTCACCGGAATCGATCCTGCGGGCTATCTCGGCAGTGAAATATTGTGTCAGTACCCCTTTAATCAACGAGTCTTTGTTAATTAGTCCCATTAACTTCATTTTAGCTGAGCATTTTCGCCACGACAGAGTTAATGTCGACAGGAGCCTTATAGGGTCTTTATAAAAAGACACCCTGTATGTAGGGAAGCTTTTCATAATAAAGATGAGTTACAAGTAGCACCTGTCCTGTGCATCAGGGTTCTTTCTCTGTCCTGTGTTAAATCCGTGCTGTCCAATATTTAAGATTGACCCAACTAGCCCAGCAACAAATTTTGTCAATGTGAACTGCTGCTGTGATTTCAAAATGCGAGAACAAGAAAAAAAAAGTATGCAGTGTCTTAATAAAACATCTGGGCATCTGTATAACAGTCTGCATAATTGCCTGGATCATGAAACCCAACATAAGTGTTCAGTCATTGTCTTAACTGTTGCGCGCAGGAACGTCTCAACAAGAGTGAGCGGCAGCGCTTTCGTGAGGAGGCCGAGATGCTGAAGGGCCTCCAGCACCCCAATATTGTGCGCTTCTTCGACTACTGGGAGGTGAACACAGCCAAGCGCAAGTTCCTGGTGCTCATCACGGAGCTCATGACGTCGGGCACGCTCAAGACATACCTACGCCGCTTCAAGAAGATTAACATGAAGGTGCTCAAGTCGTGGTGCCGTCAAATTCTCAAGGGCCTGCACTTCCTGCACTCGCGGCCGCCACCCATCATTCACCGGGACCTCAAGTGTGACAACATCTTCATCACCGGCACCACTGGCTCAGTCAAGATTGGAGACCTGGGGCTGGCCACCCTCAAGAACCGCTCGTTTGCCAAGAGTGTCATTGGTAAGTGTTTATGTACTTTATTAGCAGGCACCCTGAAATAAGAACATGATGGTCTCTAGTGAAAGGGCATAAGGCCAAATCATCATGCGGAGATTTTATCCCCTTCAGCTACGGAGGCGCGTCACGCACCGTGTGTTTCTTCAAATGGCTTCAAATGGTACAAGCTTCCTGAGTGGACTACTAGCGGTCATGTAACTTGATTGTGCTGCATATTGCTGCAGAGGATCGCCTTGCTGGAGACATTACCGTGCTCGACAATCCTTTGATGTGCCAGGACCAATGTCAAGAGTGTTACGTATTTTTCTTTGCTTGAAACGAATGCAACCAAAAAGCAAACTGGCCATGCATTTGTGGCCTAATATTTGATTCTTTTTAGGCAAGAATTGACGCTGATTTAGTGCAGAATAATTAGATATTTAATTACATGATAATTAGCATTAATTACTGAATTTCTCACAAAACAACACATTCCATCATTTTCTTTCTTGAAATGTAATACCGAGTGCCTTGGAATTAGGCTTTGTGAATTTGACGCATTTGCAGACAGTGCCTCATATTTCGCGCCTGAAGGGGCTATACAGGGTGTTCCAGCTAACTTAAACCAAAAGATAAAAAAACCAAGAGCATTTGAAACCACATTACTGTTCATAGAGAAACCCTTCGTTACTCTGAATATAGGTGGCGTGCAGTGCCTATAGGAGCACCACTGAAAGCCGCGTATGGGCTTCGTGTAGGAGCCGTCTGCTTTCACTGCAAGCATGGGTGATGTGCGTGCACGTGATTTGCCGCTTGTGCGCGGCACATATAATTACTTCTGCAGTCGCAGTGTGCGCGAAGGAACCGCACCTTATAATAGTGGACATGCATCCGATTTCTCAGCTTTATGGGACGACGTTGTCACCATAGGCGCCAAGTGTTTGCCAGAGACCATGGCCTCCGAGATCCGGCGTGCAATCTCGGAGGCCATGCACAGAGAAGCATCAACAAGCTTCCCTACAAAGTGGCGCTCATTGTAAATATGCCACTTTCTTTATAATGCCCTGACTGTTAATGGCTTCATTTGTTGGCGCGTGAACCATTGTTTTCTATGGACACACTAGCTTAGTTTACATGCCGTGTGTTTTATAGTAGATTTTGAGGGAACGCTGCTGCGCCGGCAAATGGTTTGTACAGGTGCGGCCACGTGAAATGTAAGTGTGGTAAAACTTCCAAACCAGCACTATAAACTTGAAAAAAAAAATAGCCTGTATAAGACTCCAGCAATAATTACGTCAGTTAGGTTTTAGGTTTATTGGATCATTTGATCTTTCGCCAATCAGGAAATGCTGGCTGCAGATCCTGGTGTTCTTTGTAGGCTCCCAGGGGCTCCCGTCCTCTCTAAAAGGTCCATAACGTTACAGAGAAGTGGAAGAAGCAACAGTTGCAATTAATTAAAAGCACACATTTGCAATATTCACAGTTTGTAACCAAATGCCAAGAGTGGTCATAAATATTGCTTGTAAACCATGTGCTTCATTGCAATCATTTTAAAAGGAGATACAAAGCTAGAATGAAGCAACATGAACATATGTTCACCCGTAACATGCAAAAGAAAAAAAAAACAGCAGTAGCTAGCACTACTAGCCAGAATAAAGAGAAAAAAAACTTGAAGGCTCCGGAATCGACGCCGCGCATTACACAACTTGTGTAAGTGTGCATTAGTGACAGACATCAGGGCTTGATGTTCGGGCGTCTCCCCCATGGCAATTTACAGCACTCGCACTGTGTCCATCTCCTCTTGTGTCTCCGTCGTGCTCACGCTGATTTTTCCAAGTATGCATCGTTTTCAACTCACCCACCTCTGTCTGTGCCTTACTACAAAGTGGTAGGCCACCTCAAGTAACTTCAGAGTCAAGCATTTATTTCGTGCTGAAATTCGCTTGGATTTCTGAGGAGACAGAAAAGCCCATGAAGCGTGGGAAATATAAAATACGGCAGACCAAGAAAATATGTTCCGTTTGACCTGACAGGTGTTCCATTTACTGAGAGATGAACAGGGGTCCAGAATCCAAGTATGAAACAAATCATCTTAGAGGCTCCATTGAAGCAGCATTTTCATTTACTGAGTGCATGCTTGTGCGCCACTACTCGAGCACTGTTTCCGCTGGCCACCGGTGCCCTGCTTCGAGAGAATGTAGCCATTAAAGGAACGATGTGAGATATTGTACGGCAACTGTGCTGCCTCCGTGCACAAGCGCATGCTCAATAGCTTTTATTGACAAGTGTGTAACTTTCAATGGTGTTACAAAAACCGGGACCCAGCACAGGGCATGATCGTCACTCTGCACAATGCTTAACAAGCTGTATCATCACTGCTGTTGTCGTGACGGTAAGTTTGAGGTGCAATTATTATAACGGGTGGAAAGAAAATCAAGTTTTTGCTACAAAATTAAGGGGTGCTCTCAATACCTGGGTGTAAGTATCATGCAAGTAAATATGCAAAATTGGTGCAGCTTGAGAAACCATTCACGCAACCACAAAGACTTTGTCCAGCTGATACACAATTATTTTTTTGAGCAATGACCTGCCTAAAGGAACTCGTATAAATAGTATTTTGAGTGCCATTGCAATTACTCTGGGCTAAGAGGCCGCTCTTTCATGGAATTAATGACTGCCAGCATAGATTCAGAGGAGCGTTTTCTTAAAGGGACACTGAAGAGCAAAACGATTTTTCTCGCATTAGTAAAGTAGTCTTCCATGATACCAAAAACACCACGCTTGCTGCGAGAAGACGCTTAATAAGCGAGAAAACGCGCAAAAAGAAAATACAGGTGGCGACGCCACCTTGGAATTCACGCACCTATTGCCGTGACGTCACATATTTTTGACGGCGCTTGCTTGGGCCTACGTAGTTCCTAATCGGTTTAATAGAAGTACATTGGCCTCTGAGGGGGCCAGACACTTGACATAACGAGTTTGTGGAAATTTCGTCGAGCCAGTGGCGCCAAAATACGTTAAATGGTCTTTGAAATCTTTTACGTCACGAATTACAAAGTTTGGCGCGAAATTTAAAAATGCAACTTTGAACTTGGTTTTCTCCTCTAATAATAAACCTATGGTGATGAAATAAACTACACAAGAGTTCTCTGAGCACACTTTATCAATCTAAACCAATTCATTGTTTCTCTTTAGTGTCCCTTTAAGAAACATAGCTCCTCTCTTTTACTGATGCTGTTTTCAACCACTTGATCATGGCTTTGATGCTCCTTGACTTGGCCAAAACCTTTGGCGCATTGTTACGTTAATTCGTTCCTTTAAACTTGGCATACTTAACATTTACAAAGTTTTTCCTCACCCAATACGTTGGTGTCAATGACTAGGGACCTTTGCTTGTGCACCTGCTTTTTCTTTTTTATATTAATGATCTCTCCTACCATATTCATCAGGTAGGGAACACTGCCACAAAATTGAGGGAGACCTTGATAGTCTAACATGTGGTGTGACAAATGGCTCATGCACCTAACCACGAAAGCATGCGAACATCTCCTCCAGCAATATGTAGCGACCAGCCCTCTGAATGCCAGCCGTTGGTCACAGGTGGCAGTCGGACGGGCTTGGGCAGCCCACACTTTATCGCCTCTAGGTTTTGAGGTCATCGCTTGCTTTCTCATTGCTCAAGTGTCTTTTTTTTTTTCCTACACTCCGCTGGTCTGAATTTACTGGCAAATTAGCGTTGGTCTACTGTGTGCTCAGGAGACTTCAACACCCATATTTTTGCTTCTTCTAAACCTACTGGTCTAACTTTTAGCGCCTTGGTATTCATATCTCTAATGACGTTTCTTGATGCATACACACTATTTCATTCATAATGCGGACTACTTCTACAAAGCACTTGTCCTTGCAAAACATGAATACAGAGCTGCCATTTGTGATCCCATCCAAACAGCACTTATCGCCTTCAAGCACAAATTATGATGGAAGGTTCATAAATGCGTGTAATTTGTTCCGCTTTGTTAACTGCGTCGGTGAGCGCACGGAAGAAAACTATGGTTGTGCGCCCGTCCGTAAAGCAAAACGAGTGAAAAAGCTACAGTAATCCTTCATCTTATCGGCAAAAAGACGTAGTTAGTTTTTCCCAGACCCCAAAACAGGAGACGCAATCACGGTGGCGTCGTTTGTGTAATTTAGCGCCGCACGGAAACAGATGTAATCGCGCCCCGGGGAGCAATAAACGAGAGAGTAACAAGCGGTCACCCTTTGAGAGTTTAGAAACCAAACAGCCATCATCTTTGCGGGCAGAAGAAGCGAAAACCACCCGAAGGGCGAAACCGAAACCATCCGGATCGCGTGCGCGCGTTCTGATGCTCAACTGAAAGCCGTCGCGCCGCTTTGGAAAGCAGAAAAACAAAAAGACGGAGAGACATTGGCGCATTAAAAAAATTCCACGTATTCCCGAAGCATGGCAGCACATTCCAAGCAAGAGAAATGATTGAAGAAGGCGCGCGTTTGAAACCAACCAACCGCTCCATGGGCACGCTCGGTTTGTGGGGTTGCACACGCAACCCATTGTCTTCAATGCGGCGGCACCTCGGCTTCGCACTACGTTTGTACGCGCAGTGGCAAGGGGGGTTGCGTGCCGCTCCCGGCACTGTGCCCCTCCCACAGCCTTCGCGCCCTGCTCCCTGGCCGAAGTCGAGATGCCCCGTTATCCCTCCTTGCCCTTTTCTGGAGAGACTCCTCTCCAGACCCCAAGGAACGCGTGCCGCTTTCTTGGGGACCGCCTCGTCTTTCGACTTGGGCAGCGGTGACGACCACAGCTGGATCGAGTCGGGAGCCATCCAGACGCCATCACCCCCTGCGCAACGCCCGGTCTATTGTGAGGTGACTTACTGCCTCAGGGCCGGACTGCGAAGCCACGAGACGTGAGTACAAGCCTTATCACTCTCAATCTCGTGTGCTTCCCATTTTGTTGTTGTTTTAACGTCGTCGTGCGGAACTTCTCCGCCGCTTCAATATCTGTATTTTTGTTGAGTTGGTGGTGCTTTTGGCACAATAAACTGTCAGGCAAAGAACTCGTCTCTGTTACCACTGGCCTGAAACCCGCCGTGGTCGCGACTCAACGCGAACCACGGGTTAGGGGTCCAGCTCTGACTGTTAGGGCTGCTGCGTAGCGCTAGTAGCGAGTAACTATGCTCCTCTAGTGCGCGGTGTGATCCAAAGACGGGACAGTTTCGCACGCGCGGATCTGTTTGTTGCAAAGTAACCCCTATAGGTTGTGCAAGCGATAGCCGGCGCGCTGTTTTGCGAAGCATAAAAAAAGCAACAACAGAGAGACATCGGCGCATGAAAAAAATTCCACATATTCCCAAAGCGTGGCAGCACATGCAAAGCAAGAGAAATGATCGAAAAAGGCGCGCACTTTAAACCAGCTGCACCGCAAACTCTCTTGGATGGGCAAGCAATAGCCGGTGCACCGTTTCGGGAAGGAAAAAAAAATAGAATGGAGAGACATAGGCGCATGAAAAAAATTCCACGTATTCCTGAAGTGTGGCAGCACAGGCCAGGCAGGAGAAATGATCGAAAAATGCGCGCGTTTTAAAAATAAACGCTATGCCGTACGTGTATGACGAAAACCCTTTGGTACCAGGAAGCTTCTGCCGTACATGTACGGCGAAAACCTTCAAGGGGTTAATCAGTAAAGCTGGGTTAAATTAAGTTAACTAACAGGCATTTGGTGCAGGCGTTTTGTGTGCAGCGTCACGACAGACCCGGGGGAGGGGGTTTGCACCCCCTCCCACGTCTGGGGAAAAAGGGGACCCTGGGGGTTGAGCCGACACCGAGGGGTGATTGAACCTTTAAAGGGCCTCTAAACCACCAACAGACACTCGCGTGCTCCTTTCCGTGCCTTTCCGCAACGGCTGTCGTGACATTGCCTATCTGATGAGGTGAGCAGCCGACGCTGTCAGTGGGCAAACAAGAACCTGTTTTCTGCTTGTTTCTCGCGCTTTCATCCAACACCACTTCGGACACTGAGGTAGGGCACTCGGAGAGGTGGAGAGACGAGCCAACGAACGAGGTGTAGCGAAGGAAAGAGCAAAACGAGCAAACACATGTAAATTTGCTAGTGTTGGCTGTAGACTCGTGCACAACTGCATTGCCACAACTAAATTTTGACCTCTGCGTGGTTTAGGGGCCCTTTAAGGCCCCCCGGCATCATGTAGACAACACCCCTGGGCTGACCCACCCATAGGAAACAGGCCTTTGCCTGTCCTCTGCCTACATCTTCGTCTCTCACTTTATACCTCTCCTGTTTACTTCGACTTTTCCTGGTGGCAAGGGTCAATCTTGTATAGTTATCCAACCTCGGATAGTTAAATAGCGGCGATGCATGGCTGGCGTCTCCAAGTGTTATTCAACCTTGTAGCTTCCCCTTGTTAGGCTTGGTGGTGGATGGCCACCGTCACCACTGAAATTTTCAGGTTTTATAGGGCAAATCTTTTCGCTGTTTAAACTCATTGCTCCCTCAAACGGTGGTGCACGGATGAATAGCTAACTTTGTCTATGCAACTGAAGCAATCTTTTTCTCAAATACCAGGTCATACTCAGTCAACATGAAACTAAGTAGCTCAAGGGATGTCGCTGTTCCTCGTAGCGAAATGTCTCAGACAAACCATTGGAAGTGGTTACAAGGTCACAAGGATGGCAACTGGCAATTTACTCCTAGAAGTATGAAATAAGCAGCAGTATGACAAACGGGCCCGCCTTGTTGCTTTGCTATTTTCCCTATCTCTGTAAGCGCACGCCGGGGCACGAGCACTGTCAAAGGTGTAGTGTCCGATGAGGACCTGATTGGCCTCAGCGAGAAAGGACTGCTAGATGGACTCAAATGTTACTCATGTCCAACGAATCAAGATTAGGCAGGACAGTACTGAAATACCGACCAAGCATTTGTGTTAGTAAACATGGAGGGCGACACACCAGGTAGGTGCACCCTTTGAACATGTGTAGCTCATTGCACTACTCCGAGGCTTTCCAACAGTACAAAAGAAGAATAGAGAAACAGGAACTAGAGCTCAAATGTACAAAATACAAAGCATGCAATGCACTTTTCTGCTTAGCTGAATTGCAGGCATCGCTGAACTGCTCCAACAAATCTGCTCAGGGTCCAACCGTGTAGTATATGAAATGTTGAAGCACCTACCTGCTGAAACACAAAAAACCCTCCTTTCCCTGTACAACGACACATGGTCTTCAGGTGAGATCCCTACTTCTTGGCAAGAGGCCATCGTTATTCCTGTCCTGAAACAGGGAAGAGATCCATCTTTGGTTTCGAGTTACAGGCCTATAGCCCTAACAAGTTGCCTGTGTAAACATTTTGAAAAAATAGTCAACCGTTGGCTACTACATTTCCTGGAGTCAAAAAGATTGCTTGACCTTCATCAGTCTGTTTATCTCATGCAATATGTTCTATTCAACCTATGTTGATGATGTACAGATTGGATTTAAATCCTGCACACTTGCTATATGTGAACAGCAGGTTCAGCTTGATCTTAATAATATGTCTAAATGGGCAGACGAGAATGGCAGAAGCGTAGCCAGAAATTTTTTTCAGGGGGGGGGTGGTTCAACCATCATTTTTATATGTTCGTGCGTGTGTTTATATGTGTGCGTGTATATGCGAAATCGAAAAATTTCGGGGGGTTTCAACCCCTTCCCCCCTTCCCTGGCTACGCCCCTGGAGAATGGGTTCAGCTTCAATCCACAAAGGAGTACCTGTGACCTTTTTCTGGGAAGAGAGGCCTGCACCTCGATCCTGATACTTATCTGCAGGGTCATCTGCTGCCTGTTAAAACAGAGGAGAAGTTCTTAGGTGTTATTCTAGACACGAAACTATCCTTCGCACAACACATAAAATACCTGACAAGACAAACAAGTGCGTGAAAACTATGAATATTCTGAAGCTTTTGTCACATACATCATGGGGAAGTGATAACACATGCCTCATGAATCTGTAATACTCAGACACCTTGACTACGGGGCCATAGTTTACCAGTCTACACCGAGCGTATTGAAGATGCTCGACCCTGTCCACCATCTGGGTATTCGCCCTTCTATGAGTGCCTTTCAGACAAGACCCGTAGAAAGCCTTTGTTTGGAATCAAACGAGTGGTCCCTCCAATTGCAGAGATGCTACATTTCCTTTGTATATTTACTAAAAATCAATGGGAACATACCACATACAGTGCTATAAATGATTTATCTAGTTCTCGCCTGTTTCATAACCGTCCTGCATTGAGAGCGCCCTACTCACTACGTGTACGAAGTTTTGCAGAGGAAATGGGAGTCCCACTCCTTGAACACCACCTGATAGCTCCCGCTGTACAGCTGCCGCCATGGCAGTAGCAGCTTATAGACTGTGATGTATCTTTTGTAGAAGTTATGAAGCGCGCGCCTATTGCACACATCCATACATACTTCCTAGAACTTGTGGGATTGCATGCGCAACCCATTGTCTTCAACGCGACGGCGCCTCAGCTTCACGCAACATTTGTACGCGTAGCAGCGAGAGGGGTTCCATGAGAGAAAGCACTGAGCTGCTCCCGCAGCCTTTCGCGCCCTGCACCCTGGCTGAAGCCGAGATGCCCCGTTTCCCTCCTTGCCCTTTTCTGGGGAGAGTCCTTTGAGACCCCAGGAACAGACGTCGCTTTCTTGGGGGACTTGTCTTTCGAGTTGGGGAGCCGTGACGAACACAGCTCTATCGAGTTGGGAGCCACCCAGCCGCCCTCACCCCCTGCGCATCGCCCGGCCTTTTGTGGGTGACTTAACGCCTCAGGGCCACACTGCGAAACCACGGGAGGTGAGTACGAGCCTTATCGCTTTCAATCTCGTGTACTTCCCATTTTGTTGTTGTTTTAACGTCGTGCAGAACTTCTCTGCCGCTTTGTTCCTACCTGTATATTCAGTTGCGTTGGTGGCACTTTGGCACAATAAACTGTGTCAAGCAAAGAACTTGTCTCTGTTACCTCTGGCCTGAAACCCACCACGGTTGTGACTCAACGCGAACCACGGGTTAGGGGTCCAGCTCTAACTGATAGGGCTGCTGCGTAGTGCTAGTAGCGAGTGACAAACACTGCGCTAGCGCGTGGTGCAACCCAAAGACTGGACAGTTTCGCACGCGCAGATCTGTTTGTTGCAAAGTAACTCCTATATTTGGCGCCCCATGTTGGGCACCAAATATAGGGGTTCTTATATGAAACATGAACACGACAAGCCGTGCGTGCGAACCTGTCCCTCGTTTGGATCGCTTCACGCACTATCGGAGTGTCAGTCACTCTCGCTAGTACTATGTAGCAGCCCTAACAGTCAGAGCTGTGACCCCCTATCCCGCGGCTTGCGTTGAGTCGCAACCGCGGCGGGTTTCAGGCCAGTGGCAACAGAGACAAGCCTTTCAACTTATGGTGTTTATTCACCTCAGATACATATCTGCCAATTGCAACAAATACAGTAGCACATCGAGTTAATAGAGCTCCTCAGCGGCGGAGTGTTCTGCATGACTGGGGGAAACAACCATTAACAAATAGCAAGCACATGTCGAGGGAATGATAACTGTTCATCTCACCTCGTGTGGCTTTTGCACTCCGGTCTGGGGCGGTAGTTCACCCTCCATGGCCAGAGCACTGCAGGGTTTGATGGCGGCGGCGGTGCTCACGGCTTGGGTCCGATGTGGTCAGTCACACCTTCCAAGACCGAAGATCTCGAGGCCCCCAAGAAAGCGACGCGCGTTCCTCGGGTTGAGAGGAGGAATCTCCCCATGAAAGGGGAAGGAGGGAACGGGCGTCTCGGCTGCAGAATGGGCGCAGTGCGCGAAGGGCAGCGGGGGTGGCAAAATGCCCCCTTCCAACGTAACCCCTCTCGTAGCTGCACGCGTAATCATATCATGAGCCGAGGCGCCACGTTGATAACACTGGGTTGCGCATGCAACCCCACAAACTGCAGCACAAAAAAATTCGGCAGATCCCACGTACCGTGGGAATCGATGTTATGCGAAGCATGCGCGGGAAAGTGATTGTGGCATATTTTTTCACATTGAGTGAAACCTGACGGAATGACGCTAGAGAAATGTGCAAATGGTATACGCACACACATACACTGAAGAATCGCACGTGTGTTATACAACCAGTTGTTTACAGTTGCGGAACGATTCCAACAACAACATGGGTCTTACCAACACCAGACGCAGCAAGCTGATATGTAGTGTTTATATTCTTCCGTAATGGATAGCACAAATTAGAACAAGACAAAGAAGGAAGACAGATGAACAGGACATGCGCTACTCGTATTCAGAAAAATTTCTCCAGATATATACACAGCCGAGTGGCACGCGAAGGCGCACTGCACGTACACGTTACCATCACAGTTGTAGCTGTTACAGTTGTGCTAGATTTGTTATGCTTATAGCTGTCCGTTATGACGGCCAACGCACGCACGTTTCACGAACTCGTGTGCATGTGTGGAAAGGGTTCTTGACAGTTCTTGAACAAGGTCATCATCACTGAGATCAGAGAGCACGAGCAGCTGAGCAGGACTTGTTACCGGATCCGTTCGTGATCGCGACTAGAGGGGTTTAAGTGCAGTGATGTGCTAGGTATGTACAGCAGGTGGAAATCGTGGATGCCTCTTCGGAAGAAATAATCTATGATGCCTAGTGTCCTGGACGTGGCAACGAGGTCTTGCGATGCCCTGTTCATATTGAAGCCGTCTTTCCCGCATTGTAAGGAGCAGGCGTTGTTGGGTTTTGATAAACCAATGTTGTCGTCACCGGTAATGATGAGGGGCATGGTCCTCTCGGCAGAGTTATTGTATGAAGCATTGCACCAGGTTTTTGCGTAATGCACGTGGTCCATGTTGCGGACCACGTGGACGAGTGGATGTTAGTCGAGCGCCTTCCAGGGGTTTCTGTCTTCAGTTTCCTCAATTTGTTTGCGTCCGCAGCGGTGGTGTAGCGATTACGGTGCTCGGCTGCTGAGCTCAAGGTCGCGGGTTCGATCCCGGCCGCGGCGGTTGCATTTCGAAATGGTAGAGAGGCGAAATGATAGAGCCCCGTGTACTGTGCGACATCAGTGCACTTTAAAGAACACCAGATGGTCATAATTTCGAGAGGTCTCCACTACGGCGTCTCTCACGATACTATCTTGGTTTTGGGACATAAAATCCCAAATAATATTATTATCACTTTCCTCTTGTGTCAATGTGTATGTTTGCGGTTACTGTGTTGATTGAGACTCTCACCTGTGTCACATACCCGTATAACATGAACTCTGGTATGCGGGTATGTGCCACACGTGACTGAGAGAAAGGGTTTCATGACGTACGCGACATATGTTTTGCGTTATTCATGTCACAACCGGTGAATCGTGTTCTTCATACATTGCTCCTCTGCTGTGCGAACTTTGGTATATTACAACCTATGGAGACGACCAGGAGACCGCCCAGACGTAAGCGGCTAGATAGATAGATAGATACATAGATAGATAGATAGATAGATAGATAGATTGACGGACGGACGGACGGACGGACGGACGGACGGACGGACGGACGGAGACGTAGATAGAAACGGCCAAAGTGCCTGAGGTTCGCTAAGAAATGCTTCACATTTAATACACTTGTCCTGAATTTGTCACCGATATTTCCAAGTCTCACCCTGGTGTGTCCTATGCAGTGGTCGGTCAATTTTTTTGGATGCCAGTGTTCTCCACACCAACGCAAGCATTTTCACAGCAGAAGCTTATGCGATACTGGCAGCTCTTAAACACATTAAAAAATTTAATTTACACCACGTTGTTATATACATGGATTCCTTAAGGGTTGTAAAAGCTTTGAAAACTCTCAGCACGCACAAAAATCCTGTCATCGTCCCACTGTACCTTTTTTACTTTGCACAGATTACGCATCTAAACAACATGTTGTATGCTGGGACCACGGTGCGATCGAGACAGAGAAAACATTTTATTAAAATATATGAACCAAGCACGTGGAAGGGAACCCTAGTTTGGGGGAAATGTGTTGCCTGACCAGCTAGCTGCATCCATCCTCCAAAACGCCATATACACCTGTACCTGTAATGGACCTAAAAAGGAAAACACTTAGGGCTTACTGGCAGCGCTTATGGGACAGTGAAACACACAATAAGGCCGAATCTTGCAAATTGGCCACCAGCACAGAGGTCACGCCGTACACGACACTTACCAGGCTAAGAATTGGACACACACATAGCACACAAGCATACCTTCGTCCGTTGGTGATCCACTCAGGTGGGAGAGATGGGGAGATCGTGCTCCACATTCTGATCCAATGCAATGAATTAGACGCTGTCAGAATCCATTACCCGACCGACAGCGATTTCCACTGCGTGTTCGTTGGTAGGGACCCGCTTTCCAAGTATGAATCATTGTTTGCGCATTTGAAACAAGTGCATAGTTTTCATGTCATACACCCAGGCAATCCGTAGCATGGCCTCTTAACAGAGGCTGCTGCTGCGGTAGTTGCATTAAAGAAAGCACCTGCCTCGCGGCCCGTGGACTCAAGGATGTTGACAAGGCATTCGTGCTAATGCCATATCCCCATAGTTTTAGTATACCACGACCACTTGACATTCATTCTTACTACACACATTTCACTACATCCTCATGATTTTAATTTTAGGCCCGCATACAGCCACTTAACATAATCATTGTTCACGTTTGTTACCATGAGAATCTGTTATTGTGTCCTGGCAATATTTGGCCTTTAAACAACATATATAATCATCATCATCATCAGTTTATGTTAATCTGGTGCTGTTTGCATTGTTCACCTTCTTCCATTTTCAAGTGTTCTTTTTTGTGCTTTGTTGACTATGCAGGGTACTTTTTTTTGACAATACAGATTTTTTGATAGAAATGTTATAGCAGTCAAACACCTGTCGTTTTCGCACACAAACTCTATGTTGAAGTGGAAATACATTGCCGCAACTAAAGTTACATTTAAAAGGGTAGTTAACAAAAACTTGTTAATTAACTTTCTAATTGTTAACTTGAGGGCAGTTGTTTACATGGAAAAGTTGTAGGATTTGACAATTTATGGCATACTCATTTTTTTTAGAAATCCCGAAAAAAATGGTTGATCCCTCCATCATTGGAATCGGAAAAACACGAAAGTAAAGCGTGCCTTTACAGAAGTAACTGAATGTTTACTGTACATTGATATAAGAGAGTTTGCACAATGTATATTGATGTCTGGCAGCTATAGCATCGTTTAACGTGGATGCACCCACTTTGATGATTGGTGATACATCTCCATCCCGACAACTAAGGTCCATGCTAAATGATTAAACAAACGCTTGTGGTAGCTGCAGTAGTTAACAGTGAAAGCGTAATCAGAGAACGAGGTGTGATAGCCAGAAGAGCGTCGCATATTAGACGAAGAACTTGGTCGCCCTCCCGTGGCCTGTTAAATGTGATTGAACACCACGGCCGTACTAGAGGGAAACGCAAAGCGCGTCGTGTCGCCTCGGTAGCTCGGCCGCGATTGTTCTCGGGGCGAGCGCGTGAGCGGGGAACGCCGTGTTACAGCCAGGTGAGGCAGGGGCGCGTTGCAGAGCTATTTTTGGTTTGGACTAGCGTGATGCTATGAGCGAGGCCGACGCTTTTACGACGCTTGTGCTAAGGCCGCCACCTCGTGGTGTGTTAAGGCATTGACAAAATTGAACTTCCATTGAAAACGTGCATTGAAAACAGAAAATGCTGCTGCTGCACTACGTCGTACTGGAACTTCACGTGACTCATTTTGAAGAAAGGCATGTCGCAGCAGAATCTGGTCAGGAAAAACTGCAGGTCGTCTCAAATACAAAAGTGGACAGCTTATTCATTATGTGTGGTTCTTATCTGATTAATCGTTCTTTTTTTTCACTGTGCAGAGTAAAACTGGGGTAGGTAAAACTAATCTGTACTTGCCTTTTGTGTCTCAATTGGTGCTCTACATGGTGAACTGGTCGTGCAGTTTACTACCCTTAGTGACCAGACACTGTGTCACTTGTAGAAGCTGTATATGGGATGTTTGTGCCATGCATCAGCTGAGAATGTCTTCTTGTTCAGGCACTCCCGAGTTCATGGCCCCTGAGATGTATGAAGAACACTATGATGAATCTGTGGATGTGTATGCCTTTGGCATGTGCATGCTGGAGATGGCCACATCGGAATACCCTTACTCGGAGTGCAGCGGGCCGGCCCAGATTTACAAGAAGGTCACCACGGTATGCATTGATTGAGGGCATGTATGCTTGCTTGAGGAACATTCAGTTGTCCTCCTTGCTCAGTACTTAGAGATGACATAGTCTCTTGTGCTTATCTATTCTTCATTATGAAGTAAAATCTTTCCTTTGTCTCAATTTTTACATGTGCATTTACATGCCTTTCTGACATTTCATACCAGCTAGTCCAAGTTCTTGCTATGCCTTTCTGTGTGCTTGCACGTGTATTTACTTTTCTAGCAGATTTTTAATTTGTACTGTAATTATTTTGTTCGGTTTGGTCTCAAGGTGTTGCACATAAAAAGCATCCATGGCATGAAAAGTGTCTAGGACCTACAATCGTAGTCATGTAAGTTCCACAGGTAACGTTAACAGTCAGAATCAAAGATATACTTTATAGGGGTTCACTTTTGTGAAACACAACAAGCGTGAACACAACAAGCCGTGCGTGCGAACCTGTCCCTCGTTTGAATCGCACCGCGCACTGGAGGAGTGTAGTTACTCGCTACTAGTGCTACGCAGCAGCCCTAACAGTCAGAGCTGTGACCCCCTATCCCGCGGTTCGCGTGAGTTGCGACCGCGGCGGGTTTCAGGCCAGTGGGGACAGAGACAAGTCTTTCAACTGAAGGTGTTTATTCACCTCAGATGCCAATTGCAACAATAAGTAGCAAGCACATCAGGTTAACACCTCAGAGGGCGGAGTGTTCCGCACTACTGGGGGAAACAACAACAAAATAGCAAGCACACGTCGAGGGAATGATAAAGGCTCATCTCACCTCGCGTGGCTGCTTTTGCACTCCGGTCCGGGGCGGTGGTTCGCACTCCATGGCCGGAGCGCTGCAGGGGTTGATGGCGGCGGTGGTGCTCACGGCTTGGGTCCGATGTGGTCAGTCACACCTCCCAAGACCGAAGACCCGGGGGCCCCCAAGGAAGCGGCGCGCTTTCCCGGGGTCTGGAGAGGAGTCTCTCCAGAAAAGGGCAAGGAGGGAAAACGGGGCATCTCGACTTCGGCCAGGGAACAGGGCGAGAAGGCTGCGGGAGCGGCACGGTGCCCTCTCCCACGCAACCCCCCTCGCAACTGCGCGTACAAACGTAGCGGGAAGCCGAGGTGCCGCCGCGTTGAAGACAACGGGTTGCGTGTGCAACCCCACAACTTACAAAGCATGAAACATTTAGCCACAACATTTTTTAGAATTTAGGTTATATTTTTCTAAGGTGTATTTTTCTAAAGGAGTTGAAGGAGATAATAATTTTGTGTTCTCAGATTAGCATAGTTATTTAACACGTACCATAAAGATTGTTATAGATTTGATGGAAGTGATGCTCCAAAATGGGAAGCCTTTACTAAATCATGCTTATTAAAACGGGTGTCGTCTCTGTAGCAGAATGGCGTTTTGTTCAGTGAGCACAACAGACTAAGAAGAAGCATTCCAAAGATATCCGTAAATCATCTGTAAATTAGTGTATGACTTTCCAAGTGATCTCTAACTGCAGTTGGTGGTAGTGTCGGTGATGGTGCCTTATGTGTGTCTATGCACCTTTCACGCCCAATCCTAACAATGCCTTAATAAAGGCTTGCACCACTTTTGGGAGCTTTGTCTTGCACCGCTGCATTAATAGCTTTGCAGCCACCTTGCCTTTAAATAATTTGCGTGCAATGCATTTTCCAGTCTTGCTGGCAACAACTTTATTAGAATTAAGTCTGCTTATTGGACAGGCTGTGTGAACACAGCAGCAATGAACAAGCGAGACACTGCCAGGAAGCTCTGCAGTGAGGGCCACACATTAAGCTAAACTGTGGAGAAATGTGATAAGCACGTTTGACAGCAGTGACACTGCTCTTTCCTGCTAGGGTGTACGGCCCCAGTGCTTTGACAAGGTGGAGAGTGCCGAGCTACGAGACATCATCGGCCAATGCATACGGCTCAAGAAAGAGGAAAGGTGAGCTCCTCATAAGCCACTCTGTTATGGTCACAGCAGCCACATGCCCAGTGTGACATCTAAGCGAGTTTCTCACTTGAGGCATGCACAAGTTGTGCATAGCTTGGCACCAGATTCTCTTCAGAGGTTTCCAGCATCACTGTTATTTCCTCTGCATGTTGTGTGTGCTCACGTTTACAATATTTTAACTAACGGGTCAAGTTACTGTATCATTGAGGTGAAAGTCATTTGGTTCATAAGGCTGTGTCATAAATGAAAAAGTCGTCTCAGCGTGCTAATGGCTCTATGAGCAACTGTAGGCACAGGGTACATAAGCACGTGACGCATGTGGTACCGTGAACCATCGGGCGCGTGCTGTCAAGGCTGTTTTTGGCTCTGGTGAGACTTGTTTGTACAGTAGATTCACTAAAACCTCTCAAACAGAATTGCTGTTTAAACGGAAAAAACTGCGCCTCATGTGATTGGTTTCGTACTTGAATTCTGCGCCCCTGTTCGTCTCTCAGAAAATGCAACTCTGGTTAAATGGAACATATTTTCCCAGTCCCTCCAGGTTCCATCTAACGAGAGTCTACTGTATATATGAAGACTCATGTTGTCAGTATGAAGCCATCGTCATGAAGAGAGAGCCCACTGGGGCAAGCTGCAGTCAAAACAAAGCAGGCGCTGTGCCATTCGAAGGCCTGTCAATCTGGCAGGACAAAAGGACAAGTGAAGCAAGACATCTCTTCTTGTTTGTCTGCAGCCTTTGTGTTGCCATGTACATGAAATGTGCTACCACAATGTGGTGGTAGCACATTTTTTTGGGGTGCTACATTTCCAGCAGATTTAATAAGTATGTGAAGCATGAAGAATCAGGCTTGTGTGCAACCTCATGGAAGCACCGAAAGTAGTGTCACCTTGGAATCGTTGACAGGCAACACTTGTACTAGGAATGAAAGGTTTTATTGAGTACCCTGGAAAAAGCAGTAGTGGCAGGCATTGCCATGCAAGTTGCAAAGTGTTGCTTGAAAATTTATTGCAGTGTTCACAATAAGCATAAAGTGCCCATCTTACTGTCCTACTATGCACCTGGCGTGGTGGCCATGGAATTGTGCTGCTATACATTTGAAGAACTGTGGTTCATTAGGGGTGAAATGCAAAAATGGCCCGTGTGTTTGGAGTTTGAGTTTATTTCACCACAATTTTTACGTTGTTTACATTGTATGAACATGTGTACGTACAGAATACCAACTAGTGGGGAATGCAGGATTACAAGCTGCAAATGAAACGCAGCTTGACTGGCCCCGTGTCCCAACTAAACAAGGCAGAATAGGGGTTGGCAGTCGAGTGCTCACGCAAGCATAATCCTTATAAACAACATATACATTGAAATTGGCACAATAAACAAGAAAAAAAAATGCAATGACAGCGAATGCAGCAGCGTAAAAATTTTCACTGCTTTGGAAAGAGGGGAAAGAAATTGAGAAATGCAAAAATACAATTTTTCAGTGTAATGCCAGTAAATTGTATGAGCATATGTTTAACAGTGATGTTAAGAGAATATGTTTTTACAAGCGAAGGCGCGATTGCTTTACTTAAATATTATATTTATTAAGCATGTGTGGTAGTGTATATTTTAACATTTGGAAACCATAATTTGTTTAGAATCTAGCAACCTTCCAGTACTCACTACGGCTAGAAGATCGAGACAAAGTGTTGTGTTGTAGGTAACCTATGAGGCTAAGGCTTTCATTTCCTCTGTCGATTTTTGTTTTAAAAGCTAGTACCAAGCAATATTCGTACTTGTTTTCAAACCTTAAAGGGCCCCTAAACCACCCAGGGATCAAAATTTAGCTTTAGTCGCGAGAATTTTTCGAAATGCTGCCTTAATAGCGGAGTCGCGTTTGACGATCCAAGAGCACCTCTCGTTTGCTCCGTTTGTCGGTTCGCCTCTCCTCCTGGCCGTGAGAGGAGGAGGAACAGCAACCACGCGTACTTTCGAGCAGACAAACAGGTTCTTTTTGTGGACTACAGGACTAGATGCACATGCTGACATCACGATTAACGCTGGGGATTCAAAAGGCCCGTAGAGAAGCGGACCCGTGGCTTGTAGCACTGTCACGTTTGGCACTGCTGATATACGACGGCATTCTGAACTTGCTGCACGCGTTTTCTTGAAATGTCAAAAAAATATCAAAGTGGTTCAGGGGCCCTTTGACGCCTTAAATTTGTTGAATAAAGAAGAGATATAAGCTTATATTCAGCATTTGCTATAGAACGCAATCCATCTTTTAAAAGTATGAAGAATTTTTCTTTAGATTGCTAAGTGCCATTGCGCCATACCAAGAGGCCATAGCGTAAGTGTGAACAGAAAAGCGAGTTGTAAATTATTAATTTCTGAGTAATTGGAAAAAATGAATGACACTTTATAAGAGTACCTAACGCCTTAACTTATTCCTGACCGTTTCACTATCCCACAACATGTGCTCATGGAGAACAACTCCCAAGGCTTTAGCTGTCCAAGGAAAATCTATCGCAGTGTTATTCAGGTATAATTTCTGGTAGCCATACATGTGGTTCCTTTTGAATGAAACAGAACAGCCTTAGTTTTTAAAGTTTATTTGTAAAGAGTTAATAACCGACCATATATATGAGTCATTTAATGTTGCATTAGCTGCTGAAGCAAGGTCATCAACATTCATTCCTGTGTTTTTAAAAAAAAGGTTGTATCATCCGCGTATATGACATATTTTATGGACAGATGTTTGCTGAAACATTGTCACGGGGTTGTGACATGGATGAAGGCAGCAGGCGGCTTGTTCAAGACTAAACCTTTTATTTGGGCCAACCTCTGCCCGGTAAACAAGAATTCAAACTACAAGCGATACACTCTTACACAGATAGCGGTGAACAGTGTCAGCCGTTGATACAATACATTTAAACTCGATCTAACGAAACCCGATGTTACGAATTTCCCGGTCGAATGAAGAAATTTCCATTTCCTGTCAAGGTACCCATAGGGTTCAATGTTATCATCAACTCGAACTAACGAAGCTTTCGTGGCACTGAACTCGACTTAACATAGTCTTTTCGGTAATAAATAAGCAAAAATGCAGTGATTTCTTTCCAGTTTTTACACAGACGCCGTTTTTTTTTGGACATGTGCTGTAACGCTGTCACGTTAAAACATCTAGCCACCATAGCCACGAAACTACAGTCAACGTCCGATTTTTCGGACTCCCTAGGGACTGCGAAATCGTCCGAAAAAACAAATTCACGCTTTTTTATTCCGCTCAAGCAGTCAAATCGCCACAGCCACGTCCGAAATAGCTTTAATGCCTCCCAGTACAATTATCAGGCATTTTGGTGTGCGCCCAGGCTTTCGCTATACATTCGGTACCTGCTGCGAACCCCGGTTAACTACGTGTCAACCGCCACTTGCTATTTTGCATCTCGTGATGAGCGCCGCTGATACCAGCAAAGCACGGCATAGATTACGGCTCTCTGGCATGGAGCATTTGGAAACGATGACGCGGAACACAGACTGTGGCGGAAGAGCGGACGACTCGTCCGGCTTTCCCCGATGGGTGTGCGCATGTAAACGATGCGTACACACAAACGCTGCGTATCGCCGAATCTCCGCATATGCAGCATTTGCTGCCGTGTGAAGCCGATCGTTTATAGTTGTGTGCAGCACATCGCTAACTAAGCTGATGTCTGTCTCGTTTCTAATCTCTCAAAGGGTGACCGCTTGTGACTCTCTCGCTTATTGCTCCCCAGGGCGCGATTACTCTGTTTTCGTGCGACGCTAACTTACACAAACGATGCCGCCGTGGTTGCATTTCCTGTTTTGGGTACTCGAAAAAACAAACTCCATCTCATTGGCGATAAGACGAAGGATTATTATAGCTTTTTCACTGGTTTTGCTTTTCGGACGGGCGCACAACCGTACAGTTTTCTTCCATGAGCTCACTCACACAGTTCGCTTACGCTATGGAATTGCGCACTAGTTGCTCTGCTGCTGATGAGTTGAGCGGCAATTCTTTCAATGTGGACTATTCCCCATGTGGCAAATCAGAATGTGGTTCATTGGATGTCAGTTTGTCAGACGAGGATTTACTTGGGAGTTCAGACTCGTATGATGATGAAGGAGCAACATCTAGACTGTCACACACTGAAAAGCTTTTAGTGTTAGAGCAAGAACATTGCTTACCAGAAAAGTACTCTGGTGTGCTTATTTTTGTATGTCTGTGAGCTATGTTTAATACAACGCAAAACTTTTATTTATGAAAATTCATACAAGGTTTTCTTTTTGGCATTTTGCTTGACGTTACTCACGAATAAACCATGTGTATGCAACAACAAAAATGATTTTTTTGTCACTTTACGGTGACGCAAAAAGTTTTTCCACAATTTGTTTCTGAAATAGAATCCTCTGAAGAATTTAATTCAGCAATAAAGAAATGCACATTTTTGGAGTGCATTTCGCGAAAAAATTCAACCCTCAAAGGGTTAAAGGGGCCCTGTGACACAAATTAAGCTTGTCATTTTCATCACTTCTTCTGGAACTCTGGAATGCACCGATATTGTTGCACCAGTGGCATCGCTAAAAACAACACTGTTATAATTTTATTTCTTTCAGACTAGAATAACACACGACTATTTTTGTGATAGGAAGTGACGTCTCATCATGTGGGAGTAACGACATTGGCCGGGTGTTTTGATTGGTTTGATGGGACAAGTTGCATATAATATTCATATGGTCCCAGCTATACTGCACTACTGCGTGCTACAAATAAAAAAATCGCTCTTTATACCCCTTAGAGGCAGAATGATTTCTGTTTTTAAATATGCAGTTTTGATCTCAACGGAACCTACCATTGACGTCAGTGGGAGTGTGAAATGGGAAAGGAACATTTTTTCTCGTCGTCTGCTGGGGCTTTCATGTTGGGAGACTAATAACTTCCATGCTGCAGAATGTAGGGCCCCTTTAAGTGCAGCACCACCATTTTGTTCTCCTTCCATTCTTACATGTGCCATGTCGAGTGCCCTATTTCTTTTTATTATTGCTTCCTGGCGCTGCTCCATTTTGTGCATTGTACACTTTGCATTTGAGTGTTGTCTTAAGCGACACTCCTAGCAGCAGTTCTCTCTTAGAGCATGACTTCCCCCATAAGAAAAGGATGCATGGCCTTCTGTTTGAAATGTTTTTGCCTCATGCACTTCTTTCGCACTTTTCAGACATGATCAGCATTGAGCTGAGAACTTCACTTGTTTGTTTGCAATGGCCCAGTCGTGATGAGGGGCCCTCTACAGCATTTTTTTTATTCCTCTGAAAGAGATTATGATCCAAAAACATGCAAAGCGATGGATGTAAACAGTGCCCATTCCTGTCTGGAACTTTTTATGAGTACAACCTCACGAATGTCAAGTACAGCTTTAAGAGAGATTTTGTCTTTGAGGATGTTTTAATGCTGTTGACAGATTGCAAGGAATGTGCGCCCGTGTTTGTGGGGGTATCTTGGTGGTTTGCCATACATCGTGATGTTTGCCATGCGTGACATGCAGGCCAACTGTCAAGGAGCTCCTGCAGCTGGACTTCTTCCAGGAGGACATGGGCCTGAAGGTCGAATTTGTGAACCGTGAGGAGAGCCTGGCAGGTGGTGCTGACAAAGTGGAGCTGCGGCTGCGTGTGCTGGACCCCAAGAAGCGCAAGGACAAGCACCGCGAGAACGAGGCCATCCAGTTTGAGTTCCACGTGGAGAATGACAACCCGGACGAGATAGCCAAGGCCATGGCCCTGACGGGCATCATAATGGAAGAGGACGCCCGCATTGTGGCCATGCTCATTCGAAACCAGATTGCTGCCCTGGTGCGAGACCGGCAGCACCTACAGGTGCCTCCTACCACGGTAACTCTTTGTCATTATAGTGTGAGCTATCCTTTTGTGCTATTGGAATGATTTCAAGCAGTTGAGAGCAAGACTTGCCTACACACCATTGTCATTAAAGCCCGCAGTTTATTTTTGCATCATTCAGATGGTTTGGAATGTTCTTGCATGGGCAAACATGATGCAAGCCATTCATTTTATTGTTTATACAGGGTGTCTTTTTTTTTTCCAATGCAGATTTTTTACAGAAATGCTATGATAGTCAGGCACCTGTCGTCTTTGCACGCAAGCTCCATGCCGAAGCGGATGTACATTGCCACACCTGAAGTTACATTGGAAGGAATAATTAACAAAAACTTGTTCAATAACTTTTTATTATTAACTTGAGGGCAGTTGTTTACATGGAAAATTTGTAGGACAAGCATACCCATTGTTTATAAATTTCAAAGAGACGCACATAATTTGAGATATTAATCACTGAAATTGAAGGCGTCGATCCAGGCGATATCGAAAGCGAGCCCACCATCTGGCAGGAAATGCCACCGCTGTGTTATGTCATACTGGAACTTCACGTGACTAACTTTGAAAAAAGGTGTGTCTCAGCAAAATCTGGTCAGGAAAAACAAGTCATCTCAAATACACAAGTGGACCACTTACTCTTTGAATTTGGTGTGCAGTGCTTATCTGTTTCTTTCTTAAACTCTGGATAAGCACCAGCAAGTTGTTCACTTGTCTGCGAGACGAAAGGCCACAGTGGCTGCCCCTAGTTATATGCTGTAGAGTGGAAAAAAGGTGGAAGAATGAGAAGCACAAAACATCACATGCAATGAATAACGAATGAGAAGCAAGTTCTTTGGACAATGACAAAGAAACAATAAAAATAATGCAGGCACCATTGATGAGCACAGGGCATGTGGTTGCAAGTATTGCACTCTGGCAATGCACTCGGCATACAACTGCAGTTGCGTGTCCAATGAACTGTGGTATGCAAAAGCAAGGGCAGCTAAAAGTGAAAGTGCTAATAGATAAACAGGCATGGACTTGCTGTGAATCCTGACAAATGCACGGTTTGTTCTCGGCATTCATTATCAGTTAGGGGAGGAATAGTTGTTTCGTTATGTGTATTTATCACATCAAAATGTATTGGGTCCCAGTCCAGCACATATTTCATTGTACAGGTGGTGCAGTATGTGTGGACCTTGCCGACATAATGTCACCACAAGTATCATGTTTAGCATGGGAATGTGACATATAAACGGCTTCGTGTTCTTGGCCACCATTCGAACTTCTTTGATTAATGAAATTCATTGGTTAGGTTCCATCACAACAAACACCTATGCATACTGAATCCAACTGCCATAGAGCACTTGTTCATATTTTAGGAATGGCTGAGCTGAAGTGAAAGGAACAGCACAGTACAGCATAAATGGTTTGTTCAAGAAACTTCGTTAGATCACTGCAGAAGTGAATGAAGCAAGGGTAATGCATTGAGTCGCTACCAATTGTGGTGCATGCATGTACAGGGTGCCTCAGCTCACTTTAGCCTGAGGTTAAGAATATGTAGAAGATGACACCTGCTGCTGACTGACGCATCGAGTAAGTTGCACTATTTTTGTATTCTGGTTAATTGCTTAATCAAGAAATATTATTAACAAACTTCTGAAGCAACCAAGTAGGGAAAAATTGCAATGTAGAGCAGTTTGCAAAATGTCCGATTAGACATTGTCTTTGTATCTATAAGGTATTACTGCAAATGCCGGAGGATTAGAAAAAGTACCCCGTGACTTGCGCGCTGTGGTTACAGTGCTTCCTAACGTTCTGCTTACGAATGACCATAACATTTGGCCGAGTGTACTGCCGCTTAAAGCAACATAACCAGACCCAGCACTTATCGCTTGTGCTGCTGCAAGCAGCAAGTGTGTCATTGCACAGCCAGCGCCATCATCATTGCCCTGCCAGCTTTTAAACGGCAGCACAGATAGTCAGATGTCAGATGCTGTGGTCATTTGTTGCTTCAGAAGGTGCATGAGAAGCTGGTTAATTTATCCTGCCTAATCAAGCACCTAAGCAGAACACAAAAAATAGTGTGACCTACTCCATGCAATAGTCAGCAACACACATTTGGTCACGTCGTCTTGAAGTGTGTCGGCATATTTATAAACTCTGGCTTAAGTTAGTCGGGGCACCCTGTCTGCTAGCCTCACAATGAATAAGGAACAATTAATTTAGTTGACTGTCGGCATTGCAGCTGGTGACTCAAGCTACGTCACCCCAGGCTGGGGCTGTGCAATCACCACAGCAGCCAGTGGCTGACGTTCATACCGAGGCAGCCGACATGAGTGAGCAGGGCACACAGCCACCTGCCCACATTGTGCCTTTAAGCATTGCTGAGAGCGCCCTGTCAGGTGGGTCTCACTTGATTGGACGATTCCATGATGAAAATTTACTGACCATGTTGTGCTTATAAGGCCAAATCCTGCGAGTGTTCAGCTCGCCAGATGTCATAGTTTGTGTAGAGGTCGCCACAGTTCAGCCCTTTTCTTAGGCTCTCACCAGAGTGTGGCGCCCCCTGTAACTTGTGTGTGTCGTGTTCGGGCCCAATAATGAGCGGGTACTCATTCATCTGAGCAAGCAGCGTCTACCGTATAAACGCGTGTAAGGGCCGCACCCGTGTAAGGGCCGCACTCCGTTTTTTTGAAGTGCATATTCTAAAAAAAAAAAAAAATCCGCGTAAGGGCCGCACCCACACTTTCCTCAACCAATACGTATTCAAAATGCGCGCGTGCGTAAGCTTCTAGGCGTAGTCGATAGATGGCGAAAGGAAACGCAACCATCATCATCGTCACCAGAGTATATATAATATATTTTTGGATTTTATTCGTGTTAAGATGTTCGTGAAGTGGGCTAAAAATTTTAACTTTTGTATTAGTATTCATAGACCCGCCAACTAAAGGTTAAAGCAGGATTTTATCTTTAGCTTCTCACATCTCTATACAAACGCGCTATCGGCGCTATCCACATCGGCATTAGCATCACCAACTTTGGCATGGTGTTCGCGTTGTTCGGTTCTGCAGTTCAGCCAGGGGGAGGTTACTCCGTATACCTCCCATAGGACGCCTTAATTCATGACGTCAGCACTGGCAGCGCCAAACGTCCCTTCAGTTAATATCCTGGCGGCTGGGATTAAGAGACTCGAACGGCAGAATGGCGGCGCACACGGTATGCGTCGTCATGGCAACACTAACACCAGCCGCGCCTCCTCTCCTAGCTCCCTCGTGCGCGCCGGGTTTTTTTCTTTTTGTTTTGTTTGCGTGCGCTAGCTCCCTCTCCCTTTCTTTTATGACCCCCTCGTCCGCGTGTGCGCCGTGCAGCGCGCCGGCTCCCCCCCCCTTTTTTTTTCATCCGTTGCGCGTACTGCGCCGCGCGTTCGTTGCGCGTTTGAATGTGCGCAATTTGCAATCAGGCATTCTGCAAACACTGCAGTCGTGCAGCATGTGCCAGAACGCAAAAGAATGAATTGCACTCACAACACAAAATATCTTTGGTCTCGTTTTATTGTCCTCGTTTCCGAAAATCAACATTTTCATCAAATGTGGTGCGATACAGGCTCAGGAGATTAACATACACGTGTTCATGATCACTAAACAACACGAAAGTTCTTGGCAAAGTTAAGAACTTAAAGAACAGTGGAATAAAAAACAGAACATAACACTAGGGCGCATATTCAAAAACACAATTTTTATACTGAGAAAAGTGCAGAACAGCTTCTGATATATGCGCACGATATTGCACAAAATTATCATAACTAACAAAATTGAACATTCCTGGAATGAAAAAACAATGAAAGCAGTTGAAATACCTAAAAAAGGAATAATAATGTAAAGGCCATTTTAAAGATGTCAAAATGAACTCCACATATAGCACAACTAATATTGGCCGCACTTTATTGACTACATTTCCAAAAACGATTTTCATATAACTAGTGATAATGAACGCGGAGAAAATGAACGGCTGATATCGGATGATTCATGGCATCTCTTCTTGAAGTGCGCCGATTCTGCAATTCTTCAGCTTTTCTCTGGGCGCACCGATCAGCTGTGTTGCGTTCCGAAATACACCCTGAAGAAAAGGGCAAGTTTCAATCAGATAAAGAGCGCCGTCGACTCGTGCAAAAGTGAACTCGTTTGTTCGTCTCAGAGCAGCACAAGTTTTCGTACATCTACCTAATGTCTCACAAACGTGGTTATGGACGATGGCGAGTAATTAACCGGAGACAAATGCAAAGCACACACTCAAGCACGCGGTTCTGTGAGAGTTGTAAACCTGTAACTATAGTTACGTCACATGGGCTTCATGTCCGCTGCTTGTTCGTATAACGATTTAAACGCAGCGTCGTGCCCTTTTCAAATCAGTCATTTTTGAAAACATTAACTGAAGCCCCACTGCATAGAACAGCTACTCGGTATGGACGTGAATTCAAATTAATACAATGAAAACCGCGACTCAAAGGGCACGCTCACCTGTCGTTCTTTTGGGGGCCGGCACATATATTCCGGGACTTGTTCTGGAAGTATTCGAGCAACAAAGCACTATGCACGAGAACAGCGCAAGTCGTAAAACATCGCGTCGCACAAGCACACAGCGAGCGAGCACCATGAAACGGACGAGCGATGACGGCTGACACATGCCTTATCAACGCCAGACACGAAACTTTCTAACGGATTTCAAAGCCGGCGGCGCCAGCAAGGCGGCGGAAAGCACGCCTCCCGCAGGAAAGGGAGTTGATCCCACCAGAGAGGGGGTTGAAGAGAGTTGGGAGGAAAGAGACGGAACGCAGATTTTAACTCTGATCCCAGTCAATGGATGGCGCCTCAATTTGCCATACCGGTCACGTGGGTTTCTTTCACTAGCCTGGTTCAGCCAGCCATTTGCTGTAGTTTTCTGCACTGTTCGATGACCTTCGTGCTAGCTTGTTTTCTACACGGCGTTCACGTTTTGGCAAGATGGGCAAGTAAGTTGAAGGTGATCGAGTATGCTCTCGAGCATGGGAAACGTGCCGCCGGCAGAAAATTCGACGTTGACGAGAAGTGTGTTCGACGTTGGTGTGCTCAAAAAGAAGCCTTGCGAAACACCAACAGCACTAAGTGCGCTTTCCGAGGAGAGCAGTGCAAGTTTCCCGATTTGGAAGAAGACTTGCTCCGCTATGTGTCTGAAGTGCAGAACGATGGTTTTGCACTCACAACAGACATGCTGCGTGTGAAGGGACTAGCCTTGGCGACTGTACTTGGGTGGATCCTATCTGCGTGGAGCTCGGTGTCGATGGACATTGTGTCCCGAAGTTTTAAAGTCGCCGGGATATCTAACAGCTTGGATGGCACGGAAGATGACTGCTTGTGGGGTGACGGCGCTTCGCAGCACACCATCTCATCTCGGACTCCAAGTCTGAGGACTCGCCGAGTGACGACGATTGAGCACGTATGTCGCAAGAAATGTCGTATACTGCAATAAACACTCTTCGTTCGCTAACTGGTGTGTTTTTACTTAAAAAAAAAAGAAAATGTTGCGTGTATGGGCCGCACCCTGAAAATTGGCCCTCATTTCTTGAAACAAAAAGTGCGGCCCTTACACGCGTTTATACGGTACGTGTCGGTCTCTGCATGCATGCCTGTGCCCCTGCGGCACTAACCACGCGACATGGTGTCAGAAGCGAAAGAATAAGGCCCCCAGCCTTAGGCCTCGCCGCTACAGGATGGCACCCCGACGTTTCTCGAGACCAGCGAACCGCTGAAACTGTATGCATCAACTTGCAGCCGCCGGCACCGTTCGACTTCGCGAACCCGGCGACGTGGGCGACATGGCTCAGCTGCTATGAAGACTATGCGGCGATTTCAGGACTGACACAAGCGTCAGGAGACTGCATGGGCTGTACTGCATGGGCCCGGAAGCCCGCCTGCTCCTCGAGACATTCTTGCTTGACGCCCAGTCGCTAGCCTCATACCAAGTTGTTGCCCCCGTCTCACAGAGCACTTTGTGCGCCAGGCAGACAAGCTCTACGGTCGTCGCGGTTCCACAGACGTTTCAGCTACCCAACAAAAGCGGTGACACATACTACGCTGAAATGTGCATGATGGTGAAGCGCTGTAGCTACCCGTCAGCTGCTGTTGAGGAAAGGCTCGTACGCGACCGGTTCGTTGCCGGCCTATGTGACTATTGTCTCTCGGACCATCTGTGCCGAAACGCGAAGCTGACGCTCAAGGAGGCATGGACACAGGCCCGTCAATCCGAAGACGACAAGGAAAAGGCGTCGTCCCAGGACAGCACCGAGCACTCCCGCAAGCTCAACCTTGATGCCACGAAAGCTAACAAGATCACCTCTCGTTGTTGCTGCGGAGCTAAGCCTACTACGCCACAGCCGCAAGCAGAGCGCTCACGCGAGCCGTATACATGTGAATTTTTGTGGCCATGCACCTCACCGACGTTCCGACTGCCCTACCCGACACTTTGCCTGCAACTTCTGCACAAAGAAAATGTACTTTGCCGAAGTATGTCGCTCGCGGAAGTACAAGCAGCAGTCTGTAATGAACTGCTGTTCCATATTTCGTATTCCGTTTTGGCCGCCATTAGTGCTCCCTGATTGGACGTTTCACCTGTCAGTCAAGTGATGGGTTGGAACCCCAAAGTGTAGTGACGTCAAATTGATGAGTACGCGCTCATTATGCTAAAATGTACGAAATCAGTTCCTCTGAAGCGAGGGACAGCCAGCGAGTGGCCCCGTCGTCAGACGGAATAGAAAAAATGGCGGTGCCAGCCAGAGGCTTTTTCGTGTTGTTGGCAGCGGTCGCTCGGCAGCACTGTGGGAGATGGGAGCCTGACGACGCGCTCGACATGTCAATTGATGAAAGAGTTTGGTTAGTTCGGTGTCACTTTCGCCTGAAGAAGGAAAAGTGCGGCGGCTGTACGACGAAGTGACTGAGGAAGGCGTGTGACCGACTGCGCTGTTGGTGGAGCCTGTGGGGGTTATACGGCCTTCGGTTTTTTGTGACTGGCAGCTTTCAAGCCTCTGTTGGAGTCGCGGATACTATTGTCATCATGCAACCCACGGTGAGCAGACTGTGGGCGATGTTGTGGCGGACATAATCGGGCACACCGGGATCCGTAACAAGTGGGTTCACTTCCCATGCATGCTGGATGAAAAGGGGACCTGGAACGTTTCCTATGGCTGTCAGCGTCATTGTATGCGTGGACGGCAGCGTTGCTGTCATCATTGCACCGAAGGGCGACCATCACAAGGTGGCATTTCATCCCCGCAAGGGGCATTGTGCCCACATCGTCATGTTAGTAAGTATCAGTCTTCCCATCCTTTTGAGCGCATGTCTGCGTAGTGAAATGTGACTCACAGTTGTTCACGCTTTTGTCAGATCTGTGAAGCAAACATGGGAATCCTGCCGTGAAGCACTGCGTCTGGGGTCAGACTATGACGCCCACGTCTGGCGGATAACGTGGCTGTGTGGGTGCTTCGAAGGGTCACGGATTGCCGTGGCCACAACTTCTAGCCTCTAGGTGAGCAGAACAAAAAATTGCGATATTCACGGTTTCAGCTATCGGAATATGTGCTCGCGCTATTGTTAATGCCGTGTTTGATTAGCTAGAGGTACTTGGTAACTGTCACAACTGTCAGGATGTCGCTCGCTGCATGTGTATGATCTTGCAGCTATCGGTTATCTGCTCCAAAATATTGTCAAATGACTCACATTGTCACGACAGCCTATTTGTAGTAGTAATGCGTTGCGTTGTATGGGTAAGTCAGGCTGGTGAAGTGTAGCATTACATCATGTAGATCATTCTGTCCTTGCTATCTGTGGCTTGGCCTTGTGGATCCCTGACATTGAAGTAGTACTTACAACACACCACTTGTATTTGTGCAGGTGACAGAGGCTACAAACCAGGGCCATGGCTCCTGGCACCTCTCCGAGGCTGTCCTCTCAGAGACAGTGTTAAAAAGGTAAATGCTACACCACACATGCTGCAATGCAGTCTGTAATGAAGCGTTGTATTGGGCTATTGAAGAGCTGCTTTTGCTGTGTTCAGCAGTGCCGTACCCTCCATTAAGAATCAGAATGAGCATCTCACATTGGTGCAGCATGCGCAGTGTTGCACTTGCCTTTGCATTGCAGAAGGTGACAGAAGTGTTTTTAGTGATGATGACAACAGTGAGCATGGCAGTGATGACCCCCAACCACTGCTTAGACAAGGAAGGTCATCACACTCCACACGTATTCATGGACAAGCTGTCCGCAATGGTAGTCCGCTCTTTGGCTAACTGCACCACTGACAACAGCACTAGGCACGTGCCACTTCAGTGAGAACCATGTGCCTAACAAGTAACAATAATACAGTAAAAGCTCGTTTATTAGGATTTCACGGGACCGGAAAAAATGTCTGAATTAACCGAATGCTGAATTAACGAATTAACAGGAAAAACAACATTAAAATCAAGTTGGAGAAGCATACCTTTATTTGCTGAAGTATTTTGTAATGGTCATCTGCGTTTTCGCGCAATTCCGGCTGACATTACAATTTTTCTTAACTCTTACAAATGGCCAACAGCATGCAAACTGTCAGAAGTGCTCAGGCAAACGTCCTCTAATATCAAAAGCGCCTCCGAGACTTCCCGTGAGGTGCGATGAGGTTGCGGCTGCATCTCCTCGCATGACTCTTTGTGAGAATCGTGGTCTTCTTGGGCGCCCGTGACATCATTAAAGGGACACTAAAGGCAAATGTTAAGTCGATGTTAATTGTTGAAATAGCGGTCCAGAAACCTCGTAGTGCTACTTTTATGCCAAGGAAGTGCTTATCTTGAAATAAAATCACGTTTTAGTGGTCCGCATCGTGTTAGCGCACTTCAAATCACCCGCCTGAAAGCAGTATTTCGCACGTCACTGTTGCCGCGCCCAATGTTGCCCGCTTTTACTGAGCGGCGGCGTGCACTGGCGGCGTGCATTGGCGGCGTGCACCATTCGGGCATCTGGCAACATCACATGCATGCGGTATTTTGTCGACCTCTCTGTCAGAGCGACTTTCACGAGCGTGCAAAACACACGCGGCAGTACGCGATACCGAAACTACCACTGAGACACAACCGCGTGAGCGAAGCAGGGCGCCGGGCGAAGCGCAGTTCGGCGAAAACGGAACTTTTGAACCACGTGCTGTTCCCCATGACAATGCCAAAGCGGTTCTTTTTTCCATGAATCAAACAGAAACGAACAGGCAGCATTTTATTACGTGTCTTGATGAACGGAAGGTTCTTTTTTTATTGCAGCTTGTTTGATTACTAGTGATTAATTGTATTCAGACTCTCCCACGTCATCGGGATCACTTCCAAAATGTCACACTCGTGGCGCTTATCGTGATACATTTAGCTTAATTTCTTGGTAAGTAGGGCACTGCTGTTGATAATACTGCCGTTTTAGACGTCATACATTGAGCTTTCACTCTGACATAAATTGTTATTTGCCTTTAGTGTCCCTTTAATAATTTCTTGATCAGTCAGGAGACCAGTCGTGGCGACACAATCATAAATCGCGATGTAGTCCTGAAGGGTCACATCTGTGGGGCATAACGTGCTGTCGTGATTCGCCGTTCTTCAAAGCTTCCAAAATTTCCACTTTAGTCGCCAAGTTCTTCGCTTCGTATTTCTGCCGCTTTTCCGGCGTTGCCATCACTGTAGCGCATGATAGTGGTGACATGCAAACATGGTCACAACGGAAAAAAAGAGAACTCCGCAAGAAGAGACGGTGCTGACACAGCACAAGGGAAAATGGCGTCGGAGGCGCAGTGGAGTGAAGAAAGAAGACGCCGACGTTCGGTGACGCTGCGACCGCCCCCACTATACTCGGCGACAACTTATCTTGGCATTGGAGCGAAGGCTACGGAGGCGGGGCATCTGCACATTTGTGTTACTACGCAAGTAGTTCGGCATCTTGCAGCCGATTTCAGTTCCAGTTCCAGTTTCGGTTTCGCTTGCTCGCATCGCTAGAGCATTTAGCACCACGTTTACATGCAGAATGGGAACATCAGTGTGCGTAGATGCATCTACCTACTGTACTGTATATTGTCACAGGGTTGTTACGTTGACGAAGGCAGCAGTGGGTGTGTCGAAGATGAAACTCTTTATTTGGCCAAACTTGTGGGCGGGAAACGAGTCAGTCAGAGCGTCGTCCGTCAATAATTCTGACAAGTCGTAAGGCGTGTCGGCTTTTATACATGTTCTATCGAATGTTCCAGTGCTATCGCTGGTGGCCAGTAATCTCTGACTATTCGCGTACCGCGCGCAATCTTAACAGAAAGATTTAAAACAATCGTGGCACTTCTGGAACATCGCATCGCGGTCTGCACGGAGCATTCCAAACAGTCTTTGCGGGTGAAGCCCGAAGACAACGAAATAAGATAAGACACATGGGAATATGATGAACGCCACCAAGCGCACACCGCAACCTGAATACGGCGTTTGCTAGATTGTAACGCGATCACGATTGTAACGCGAGAGGTGACTTTAGTGGCAAAAATTTGGAGAAAAAGCTCGCATTGTATTCGAATAAATCGGAATGCAAGTACCATGATGCCGCTGAATTGGGTTTAGATTTAAAGAGAGCTCACGCTTAATTAAAAAGAGACTGACGCAGATTATTTTATCAAGTTTCGCTGGTCACACACCTTCACAGAACGTAGTTTCTCGGCCGTAGGTATTTCATTGCGCATGAAGTAGCTGTGCACTTTGCGCCGCAATGCTGCCAACGCAAACGTGTAATAGCGCAGCAGCTGCATCTTGCCGGTGATGCGCTTCTCAGTTTGGCCCGAGAAATTCAATTTCTTGCGCTTCGGGGAGGCAAGTGGGGCCCGCAGAGCTTCAGCCTTGATACGTTCACTCACTCACTCCGGTGAGCTCGGCAACAGTCCGGCACACTGCATTTGCAATCAAGTCACGCTGACGGCGCCTCACTCCAGCGATGACATTGCAGATAACTTGCGTGGTCTGGTTTGATAGCCACTTTCTTTCACATTTAGAGTACAGCTTCTTCGGAGAACGAAATGGCGAGTTTGCGGCCGCACACGGTTCAGGCCAATGGTTCAGGGGGCATCGCGGACGCCATGTTTACTGAGACTCTGAGAGAGCAGGCGTGAAGAAAATGTGGTGCAGGCGTGAGAAAAACGTGGTGCTGTCCAAAAAATAAAGACAGAAACAAACTTGAAGTTTACAATAACATTTTTTCACGAATGGCTTCCCATACTCGTTCTCTTTTTATAATGAAGAAATCTTTATTTATTCTAGCTAGGTAACTTTTCGAATTAGAAAATAAATATAGGTACTATTTCATGGCGCGCGCGCATGCAGGCACTTTGGCTCTGTAGCTTCCACAGTGGTGCCAAGAAAAGTTGTCGCGGAGTATAGTTGATGACGATGGCGATGCCACTAAGGTTTCGTTTTCACTCCAGTGGTGCCAGCGCTGCTTTATCACATTTTTGTGTAGCGGCAGCCGTCAGCATTTGTCCGAGTTAAGCAGTGCGGAGCCGAATTCTGACGAATTAACGAAGCTTTGGTCCCATAGATAACCACGCATTTTAGCCGGGACCAATAGAGCCGTCCGAATTTCCGAATTAACAGGTGTCGAATTAACGAGCTTTTACTGTATGTGGGGTTTTTCATGCCAAAAGCATGATACGATTGTGAGCCTCACTGCAGTGGAGGACTCTGAAATTATCTTGACCACCTGCGGCTCTTTAACATGCATCTCAATGTAAGTACAGCAGTGATTCTGCATGTGACCCTCATGGAAGTGTGTTCGCTGTCAGCAGGAATCGAACCCATGTGCTGAATGAAGCTTAGCAGCATGACCTCTTACCGTATTTACTCGCATAATTTGCGCACTTTTTTTTCGCGAATTTGGAGCTCCGAAAAGGGGGTGCGCAAATTACGCGGAGATTTCGCGAGCACATCTGAAATAATGCACAATATATAGTCCTAACACGCGCGATATAATACATTAAAGAAGAAAATAAATTATAGCGCAAACGAAGGGTTTTTAACAGAATTAGCACGTACTTTAACCAGCCAGATTCGGTCACGCGCGGTCTAGTCAGAATCACTGGTTGAGAAGTCCGACTGACAATCATCGCCGCGGCCGCTGTCACCGCTTTCCCAAAGCGCGTCGTCCTTGGTTCCGTCGAGTGCGTTGAGGCGTCTTGTTGAAGCTCTTCGCGACAATTTTGGGAGTAACGAGGTGCCACGGCACGGCGATAGCGGTGGGCCTAAGCTCTCGCACATATTTGAAAAGGTATTCTCCAACGGCAGGAAACTTTCCATGCTTCGGTCCTCGGAACGGTCTCCTTCCCGGTCTTGTATTAAAAAGCGAACTCTTCTGCGGCACGATTCCCGTTTCCTTAGGCAAATTCTATAACAGTGAGCTTGAATTTTGCCGAATAGGTATTGTAGCTCAGCGCAAGAGAACAGTGAAAACGCAACTGGCTGATTGCGAAACCTAAACTTCCGAAATCAACGAAGGCTGCGTCGCAGCGCGGACGCAGAGGAGGAGGGTCAGCGCGGGAAAATGTTGGCGCGACTGGCCCTCGCACGCCTCCGATGCAGAAAGTAGTCCGTGCCGTGTCGCGTGCATACATTCTCACGGCGGGAGAACGCTCGAACAGTTCCGTGTATGACTGCGCTCGCCTGCTCGGTGAGGGCCGCGGGGCGCGGCGGCGCGGCCGTTCAAAGTTCGCCCCGTGCGCGCGCGCCGGCGAGCTGGCTCGAGCGGGGCGGGGAGCGCAAAATATGCGAGTAAATATTTTTTTTTAGCAAAGCTGGCTAAATATTAGGGGTGCGCAAATTATGCGAGGGCGCAAATTATGCGGGTAAATACGGTATCTGCTAAGCTATCACAGTGAGTTGCCTAACAAGTAGAAGAAAATGTTTCCAACTTCATTTTCCTGGTAATAATTACAGCATAAGCTGCTTATAACATAAGTCGGCGGAGTCTCAAATATCCGCACTATAAGCGGCACCGCACTACAACCAAAACAACATTTTTGAAAGGTTGCACGTGAGCAAAACATGACCAAGCGCGATTCCGACTGTCGAGGCATGTGACTGGTACATAAGTTTGCATCTGCTTACATTTGAAAATGTTGAACGGTTAGCGTCCACAGACCTGCGGTGCCGACATAACAAACGCGGAAAAAATGCGCCGTCACGGGAAGTTGCCGTGGTAACACACTGCGCGTGCACGATGTTGAAAACGGTGGCGACCACAAACCACTACTCGAGTGTTTCACACGCACACCCGCGTTTTCGTTAAAGATGTAAGTCACCCCTTCTAAATGCAACAACTGCAAAATGTTTCATTGACTGGGCACCAAACCGCAACTTCTGTAGTCCGCGGCCGCCGACATTGCAGCTAGTGCTAGTTAGGCCTAGCATGCGCGTTGCAACTTGTCATGCCGCCGCGAGAAGCTTGCCCTAGACAACACGGAGATCGGGCGTAGAAGAGATTGCACTCGCAAGCTAAACCGAGGGCATCACGCGTGAAACGAAGTTTCGGTTCGCGGTCGGAAGAACAGCCGCGGCAACTATCCTGAAAAAGTCTTTTCAAGCTTGTAAGTCCGTCTATTGGTGGCAAAGACGAAAGCTCAGTTGCGTCTGAAAGCATTGCTACTTGCGGGAGAATCGAGGTTGCACGCGCGATATCTGCGCTCTATGACGAAGCAACTCTTTTCCCAACGGAGACAAACGGCGGTAACGCGTTCTTGATGCGGATGTGGGCACCCGTACGTAGCGGAGCGCGCATGTCAAGCGGCCAAAGTAAAGGGGGCAAAGGCTTCTCCGTCGGCCACGCAACTGCTCCCCCTCCTTACACCACGCACCCGCACCGGGCTGCTGCCCCCCACCGGGCTGCTGCCCCCCACCGCCATCCCTCTTTTTTTCTCCCCCCGCTCCTTGTTTGTTCGTTCCGCGTCCCCTCCTCCTTCGTAACGCCGTTGCCGCTCTCTTCCCCGCCGGCGCATATCCGCTGAGAAGCACGCTCGCTCCCTCGCATCTCTGAGAACGTTCCGGCAGCTGCATTATGACCAGTCTTTCATCTCGAGGGACTGTACAATAAGCGGTATGCGTTTACGTACACACACACATACACACCTTGTGGGCACTGTGCTCTTTTGTTGCGCATCCACCACACTGTTCCTTTTGAACGGGCCAACTGATGCTGAAACAGATCGTCTGGCATTTCAAGTAAATTTTGCTCATTCGGAAGTGTGGTCACTTGTGAAAGAATATGTACGCAGTCTCTTCAAGTCAGAACCTTGTAAAAAAAGATGAATTTATTCCTGTTCACACCAATGCAAAGATGGCATACACTTTCTGTAAATAGTAAATGTACATTGTGAAACAGCAGTGTCATGTTTTTAAAGCATTACTGACATTTATTACATGCACACGAGTTCTATGGGAGGGTAAACGGGAGTCAGAAAAAATCGCATTATAGCCAGTACTGCACTCTAACCGGTTACATTATAAGTGGTCTGAGCCGTGATCGCTGCTGGGTTTCATCACATGCTGCAGACGAGGTCTTTCTCAGAACTTGACTACACGTGGCTGGGTCATTTTTATATCGCGGTACATAGGATTGATTGAAAAACGTTTATTAAAAAAGAAGAGGGGTTTGAGAAGCAGGTGGGTGGGGCCCCTAGTCCAGGGCTCCACTGGCCTCAGCAGCCCGCCACCCGTTATCTACTCTATCACTGGGAGTGCACACAATGTCTTTGTCTCCTCGCCTCCTGTATTACCAGGGTGTCTACCGACCGGGAAAACAGGGAAAACCGGGAATTCTCAGGGATTTCGGATAGTCTGGAAAAACTCAGGGAAAACTCAGGGAAATTGTGCTCCCATCAGGGAAAATCTACAGTAACTTTATTGAAAGGCAACGAAAAGCGC
Organism: Rhipicephalus sanguineus; assembly: GCF_013339695.2. Taxonomy (NCBI): domain Eukaryota; kingdom Metazoa; phylum Arthropoda; class Arachnida; order Ixodida; family Ixodidae; genus Rhipicephalus; species Rhipicephalus sanguineus. The sequence goes on along the minus strand of NC_051185.1, from coordinate 1,374,400 downwards.
GGTAACGCTCCTCGAGATTTTGTGAACGCATTTTTCAAATCGAATGGCCGCTGCGGCTGCGGGGAAAGGGCGCACCTGATGCTCCCTCGCCTTCGGAGCGGTGGAGTGGGAGAGAATCCGGCTAAAGGCCGAGACAGACGGTACGATTTTCCATGTGATGCGACGTCCGACACGGCGGTGGGGAAACCGGAATGGTGACCTTTCATAGCATCGTACAGCCACCATTGCCTCTCCCCCACTGCCGCGTCGGCCGTCGGATCGCATGGAAAATCGGACCGTCTGTCCCCCGCTTAATGCGTGGTATGCGGGAATGGCGGGAACCACGGCACATCGTATCGCGCAATGTTGTCAGGCTGTTCTGTGTCTACGCGGTGTACTTCTGTATTCTTTGTCGCGCGTGCTGTGCGTTGGCGTCCGATATAGTGTTTTTGTTATCGCCGCATGTCAGGTAACAATCATGATTAGTTGTAGAAGTGGTAGCAGTAGATGTAATGAGCTTGAGTTATATCTTGCAAGCGATCGCGATCGTTTGGAAGCGGATGTCGTCGAGAAGGCTGGTATCTTGCAAGCCATCCCAATTGACGAGAAAAAAGACGACGCTTGTTGTAAGTTGTCGGAGAGCTCACTCGCTCTGATCCCGAGCTTCAAAGATGCGATTTAGGACGCTGTGAAGAATGGAACAAATTTCCAGGCGAGAGCGGAGCGTAAGTAACCGGCCCATTTACAGCTAGTGAAAGCTTTTCTCTTTTTTTCCTCGGTGAGGGCACTGCTGAAACACGTTTTAGGCACTCGACCGATATTTCGGGCGGCTGCAGCTCGCAATTATCAGCCACGCCACTGCTTATGTGGATGTTTTGCTACAAAGCCGAATTACAAAACTTTTCAGAGCCAAGGTGTAGTGGCGACCGAAATTCGCGACACTGGCACGGGTCGCATTTGCTCCGAGTCGGCACGCGATGTTGCAAAACAGAAACGTGGCCACCACAATCGGATGTGCCGTAATTCAGGCTGTTGCCGTGCTTTCATGCAATCTTAGCCCGCAGCTATCTTGCTTGTTATTTATTTACTTTTTGCGATAGCAATTATATAGACACTCCAGGCATATTTTTTGCCTTCGCCATGACCTTCCTTATCAAGTCCAAATCGTGATTACATCACCCTGCGCATCGTATACTCTATGTGCGAGTGAAAGTGCGCGAGCGTGCCAACAAATGGGCAGAGATGAAACGAGCCGACCGTCCCCTTCGCTTGGCGCGATAGGCACATGGAGATAGGAGCTGGAGGGTTGGGGAGGGAGGGGGGGGGGCTGCGTGAGTCCGACAGGAAGTGCGTACTTTGTACCAGCGGGTGTGGTCGCGTGTTCCGCGGTATCTTTAGAGGGGATCAGCAGTCGGCTCATACCTTTGTAGGTATTGTGCTGTAATTGAAAAACTTTTGTTGAAGCCATAGCAGTGGCGGATCCAAAGGGGGGGGGGGGGTAGCGGCGATCGCCTCCCCTCCCAAAGCCATCCCCCTCCCTTCAGTGCCTGTCGTCAACCTCCTTTGTCAGGCTGCCTGTTGAGTTTGCCCCCTTTGTCAAGTTGCTTTGCCTACCACTGCCCAAAAGGGGTACAGAGTTGTTGTTGTTGGTGGTTCGATAGAAAGGAAAAAGGCACCTAATTTCTGCAGCCCAATAGGGAGCACGGCGCAGTGCCTTATAGGGGTGGGGGTAAGGGGATAAAAGAAAAGTAGAAAGAAATAGGAAAGGAAGTGATAGGAGGTCGACAGGTGTGACAAAGAGAGAAGACAGGAAAGATGGAGCCGATCACAAGAGTTCAGGGACGGGACCACGATCGGCTAGAGGCACGAGCACATCGGTGACGGAGCGGCGAAGCCCCGGTCGGTGAGAGGCGCACGGCATGGTGGACGAAGCAACCGTCAAGGGGCGTCGACGGGGAGAGGCACGAGTGCGTCCTGAACGGGTGAACAGGGCATTGCGGGCGACGCGACCGTCTTGCATGAAATCCTCCGAGCGACTCCCCAAGAAAATCTTGCCCCTGCTGTCTACCTCTCTTCTCATCGCTCTACCCTTTCCTGCTTCCCTATGCACATTTCCTACGAAGGCTTCTTAGGCGCCGCCATAACTCCTCTGGGCTGTTGTAAATATGCGTGACCCACCAAAATGCACTGCTGAGGCGGTGGCTTTAGCCTTTGTACTCACCCCCCACCCAATCAGATGATGGAACCCCCCCCCAATGTAGGCACCTGGATCCGCTCCTGAGCCATAGGTAGGTCACTTTTCTTACTGCAGCGGCTGCGTTTGTTGAAGGAGTGAGCTTCTAGTCTATATTTGTATAAAATTCCTACTTCTTGCTATCGGATTCACTACTTCGCTCTCGGGGTGAAACTGTGACTTTTTTTCTAACGTGCAACGGTTTTCGATGTGGCGCGTTCGTGGAGAGCAAATGCTTCAGCTGGGCAACATGATAGCATCGGCGTCACACTGCTCTGGCCAACGCGTGAGAATTTGACAAGCCGCAGCAGCAGAATAAGCGCAATTCCACAGTGCGTTAAACCTGCATTTGTTTCATCTTTACACGTGACACTCTGGCAAGGCATCCAACTGTGATTGCTGCACCTCAGGCTCAACAAAATTGATTTTTTTCACGCAAGAAAAAAAGAAAGCTTTTCATGTTGCCGTATTAGTCGAGCATTCTTGTTGCATTTTCAGTTAATCCTTCTGTAACTATGCCTTGGCATAAAAGGTCGAATTTCAGTTTAACAAAGTTTTGATATAACGAAGTAAATTGCCGCTTTTACCAACTTCGCTATATTGAGATTAACTGTTCTCTGTACTATTCAAATGGGATTAAGTCATTTTTATTTTTTAATGTGCGTACTAGAGAGTGACATCATCGAGCGACATGGTGTTTACCCATCTTGACATAAAACAAAGTTCTGTTTCACTCAGGGAATTTTAGCAAAAACACTCAGGGAAAACCTGGAAAACTCAGGGAATTTATAAATGTCAACTCGGTAGACACCCTGATTACAGCACACGGCTCACCTTCTGCTCCACACACACACCTTGTGGGCACTGTGCTCTTTTGTTGCGCATCCACCACACTGTTCCTTTTGAACGGGCCAACTGATGCTGAAACAGATCGTCTGGCATTTCAAGTACATTTTGCTTATTGAGAAGTGTGGTCGTTTGTGAAAGAATATGTACGCAGTCTCTTCATGTCAGAACCTTGTAAAAAAAGATTAATTTATTCCTGTTCACACCAATGCAAAGATGGCATACACTTTCTGTAAATAAATGTACATTGTGAAACAGCAGTGTCATGTTTTTAAAGCATTACTTACATTTATTACATGCCCAAGTTACAAGAAACGTCATGCTGAAGGAAGCACAATGTCACATCGTACTGCATGGGTAATTAATGACTACTATTATGCAAATATAGATGACATCAGCATGCCTTTCTACTATGGACATGTTATGTTGCTAAAAGTGTTATATGCGTTTCAAGGAGCACCTTTGTGCTCTCGTGTGGCAGGGACCAATACTGTAAACAATGTCTGCACACCTCAAATTTTGGTTTAAGTTCGGCACATGTTGTCTCCGTTTATTGCTGCGTCCCATCCTACCGCATGAAAAAAAAGAGACACATGAAATGTGCACAGTATGCGAATCATATGGTACGAGGGCAATTGTGTGCACAGCTATGCATTTCAGATATATTACAAAGTAGTATAGTACCCCTAACAAGATGGCGGTTTGTCAGTGTTTATAAGAAAGGACAGTTGGCATAACAACGGTTTTGCATGAAGCAGCTAGGCAGACCAATGTATACAGTGGGCAAAAACTCGGAATGTTTCATGCCTGTGCAATTGACGAGATGCTTTCCTGAATAACAATAGCGAAGTTTTTTCTTACAGATATAGCGTCAACATTACATCAAAGTAATATGCGTATTGCAATGTAACATGCTTAATTTGTTTGCAAAAAAAAGTATATGTTTGGTTTTTGAGGACATAACTTTTCAAAAGGATTGATAGCCATGACTGACGCAAAAGTCAACTGCAGTTTCAAAAAGGACACAGATAGTAGAGTGTGTGATTATTTTGCTCAATGTAAAAGCACCTCCCGTGAGTGGTAAACAGGCATGTCATACTTTTGTGCATGTTGTAAAAAATTTGCAGTGGCTTAGCTAGGCTATGCCAGGATATACGTAGCATTAGCAAAGGTTCAGCTGATTATTCTGAGCTTTCCAGATTGTCTAGGATTAGCCTGATTGTCATGCTTACTGCTGCTCCAATGACACACACACGGTATACATATTATGTGGCACATGCATATTTATTTTTTTTCTCAACGTCAGGATGCTTCTTCAGTCTTCGTACGCTGAACCGCTAATTGCCAGGCAACTACTTCGGGATCCGATGACATAAGCTTCTCAGCTCTTCTGCGCCGTGGAGCAGCGCCGTGGAGCAGCATTTGTGCTCTCCTTCTCCATGGCGTTACCCACCTGCAAACACCAGTCAGAGGTGCTATCAAGCAGCACCAGTGCATTGTCAGACGGCGACTGCACAGCGAAGGCGAATAGCGTCGCCATGGCTACGTCGTCACCCCTCTCGAATGTGCAGAGCAGCAACGGCGAGTCGTGTGCGCCGGCGCCAGTCTGTCTGCCCAGCTATGACGCCACTCCTCCCGCTCTCCGCCACCAGCAGTGGCGAGCCGCGCGCGGCGGTGGCAGAGAGCGCGTGAGATGCCGGCTCCGCACTGATCCTTGCGCATGCGCAGCACGGCTCATGAGGATCCACGCGAAATCGGCTCCGGTTAGGCAAGTGTAGCTAACGCTACAAAACACTTGTGTAATATACATTCCTACGTCAAGTGACGTCATGAAACTAGTCTTTTGGTGTACCGTCAAGCATGGTCTGCATATCATTTCAGATAGGTGACTAGCACATGTCAAACAACTTATCAAGAGCAAGCACTGCCATGAAATCTTTCATTGTCAGTTTCACTGGAAAGAAAGGCTTTGCTTATAGGCTTGCCGCATGAAATGATGCCACATGATATTTGTTGTGTGCATCATTTCAGAAGGCTGACGATCACGTGTCAAAGCAACTTGTGAAGATGTGCTCACACTACCGCAAAAAAGTGGAGTATCGATTTAAAAAGAATTATGCACTACACTTGTCGCATCAAAAAAATGACATGCAAATAAAGAAACACAAAACAAAGAACAGAAAAATGCAGATAAGTTAAAAATGAAAAAAAATGGCAATGCTCATGGCCGACGAGGTGGCTGCAGCAGCTGTGAAGACTGGGGAACTCCAGGCCCAATGGCAGCCAGGAGATGTTTGAGAGTGCCTGCGATTCATTAGGTAGCCGAACCCATGCCCCTTACTCCACTGAAAAGCTCTGGATGCTGCTACTAGACAAAGTCACATAATGTATTACAGTGCAAGAACACGCAGGAAACCAAACTGATGCTCCATCGATTTGATTCGGATAGGCAGTGATGACAAGGAATTTGTCATTGAGCTGGCGAAAAAATCCAAACCATTTTTTGCTATTTATACATTTAAAACAGTGCCCAACCACAAGAAGTTAAATAGATTTGAAGTGCTGGTTTCACTTATTTTTGTTCCATGAAAATGTGACCCCGAATCGACTCTGCTTCTTTCTAACCTCGGCACAAGTACTTGAAAGTAGCATCATTAAGTCCTTGCACTTAAGCCTCCTTTACGTGGCAAAAGAAATCTTGGAATTTGGCAAAAAACTCGTAGCACTTCTCGCCAAGTATGGGTGCTGCTCGATACACGTCAAAAACAGGCCCACCGCAACTGGAACAGCCTGATAGGTGGCTCCGTAAGTTTTTTCCCCCTTTTTTTTCTTCAGAGTTCTCGCTGCAATGCGGTAAACCAATGCAGCATATATCATACATTTCTTTAGCCGGCTACAACAATTATACTTATCAAATCTATTCGTTCACAAATCACAAATGAAACACCGTGGCTCGCATGTTAACAAAAATGTTTATGCAACAAGTTTCTTCAGTGCAACTTCGATTCAGCAGGAATGTACGTAAAATGCACAGGGGAAAGAACTGAATGCGCACTTCCATGTATGCTGTAACTACGCTTGCTCATGCACTATCATTCACGAAACCAAAAGGTGTTGCTTGCCAGATATTAGACGATAGAAGTACAGGCTTCCCCAGTTCACAACAATTTTCTTTCTTTTTCGCTACCTGTAAGAACCAAAGCAAAGTAAACATAACGCGATAACAGCATGCTTGGCATTGTTTACTCACCTTGCGGCTAGAATTTCATCTTTTCCTTGCTCTTCGCAGCTTCCGACATTCCTCTGCGACGAAAATACTCCGCGGCAGTTGTGATCACATTCTTTTCGCAGCATTATTGGTGACAGAACAGAAAACACGGCTCGCAAAGAGGATCGGCTGTTTTTCTCACAGCGGCCACCTAAGCGACTTGGATTGGATGTGAAAGTGGTACGCATGTGGCTACGACTGTCAAAATACGTTTGTTTTGCGTTTACTTCACAATATGCTTCATTCACCTTGGCGCTAGATGCTCATAAAACAAATTTATTTTCATTTACGTACGATTGTTTCTTTGTCACATGCTCGCGGACGAAATAAAAGAGTTATACGGCCCCTTTGCGGTCCTCAGCCAAAGTCACCAAAGCCCCTAGATTTTTTCCTTGAAAAAACCTAGAAAAATGCTAGGGATTTCCCAAATAACAAGCCAAACTGCCGCACTTGTCTTGGTCAACAAGCTACAGAGGGCTATGGGTGCTTCTCATTGGCTTGATTCTGAAAACGTCACGGACTTCATCATGGGCGAGGTCTCAAGCGTGACATAACAGAGAAAATGGAATACGGAATAGAAATATGTTATACGGCTGCAGAACTAACTCGGCTCCATTCACCTGCACGCCGTCGAGACGCCCGCCGCGGCAAAGTTCGTCAATGTTGGCGTTGACAGCTACAAAGCACAGTTCAAGGTTGACGCCGGAGCCGAAGTATCCGCCATTCCAAGCGACTTCCCTACGCTGCCTGCCAAGCTCGACCAAGTCGGTAGTCTGCTCACTGGCCCTGGAGGACAGCCACTTCGTGTGCTAGGCTCGTATTTGGCATGACTTCGGTGAATACGAAAATGAAAGTTGTCAGCACCTCGACGTGATCCAGTCTCTCACTGTGCCTCTTATGGGACTGCCAGCGTTGCAGTGATATTTCTCGACAAAAGACTTTAAAAGCAACCCTGCACACTGAGCTCTTCAAGGGATTGGGCACTCTCAAGAACAAGTACATCATCCGGCTGAAACCTGATGCTGTGCCTTTCTCGCTAAGCGTCCCTCGCATGATACCCATCCCTCTGCTCGAGGCCTTCCGCTGCGAGCTGGGCAAATTGGAGAGTGTGGGCGTGGATCTTCAGCGTCGAGAAGCCAACACCATGATGCTCCGGTCTCGTCATCTGGAAAGATGATGGTTCCTGGCGGCTGTGCGTTGACTTGGGTCGACTAAACAAGATCGTCTTCTGCGAACGCCATATTCTACCAACTGTTGATCAAGTCCTTGGCCTCCTCGGTGATGCAACAGTTTTTTCAAAGCTGGATGCAACTGCGAGCTTCTACCAGGTGAAGCTCTTAGGAGATTCCCAAGAGCTCACCACGTTCATCACCTCATATGGCCGATACTGCTTTTGTCAGCTCCCCTTTGGCATCACCTCCGTGCCAGAGTACTTCCAAAAACAGGTGGCAAGAATCCTGGAGGGCCAAGAAGGAGTCGCCGATATGATAGGTGACATTCTGGTTTTTGGACGCTCCCGCCAGGAACATGACACCAGACTGAGCCAGGTGCTATCTTCTCTTGCAAAAGCAGGCATCACATTGAACCAGGACAGGTGTCGTTTCGGGGTATCTGAGGTCTCCTTCCTCAGATTCGTCGTCTTGGCACAGGGCATCAGGCCAGATCCAGCAAAGGTCGAAGCAGTCAAAGCCATGGAAGCTCCAACGGGCGTCGCCGGAGTTAGACTACTGTTCGGAATGGTGAATCATCTTGCCAGATCCTTGCAACACATCTAGGACATCATAGTACCCGTCAGAGCTTTGCTGAATAAGTCTGCGAGTTAGGTGTGGCAGCACGTGCAAAAGGCAGCATTCGAGAAAATCAAGGAACTCTTGACATCAGACAGGTGCATGACCAAGTACCACCCGTTGTACACCACTACAGTGTCTGCAGACGCAAGCTCGTTCGGACTCGGTGCAGTCTTGCTACAGACGCAACCCTCTGGAGAGCGCCGCCCAGTCGCATTTGCTTCAATGTCAGTGACCAAGACCGAACAGCATTACAGCCAGACTGAAAAAGAAGCTTTGGAAATGGCATGAAATATCTAAAGGTTCAACTAGTTCGTCCGTGGCATCACCTTCGACATTGAGACTGACCACCTGCCGCTTGTTTCACCTCTGGGCAAGATGGAGCTGGATATGTTGCCACCTCGTATTCAGGAACTACGGCTCAAGACCATGTAATACGAGTTCCGGATGCTGCACGTGCCAGGAAAGCTGCTAGTTATGGCAGATACCTTGTCTCGTATCACCCGCAAGGTGTCCACTGTTCTAGACACGGTGGAACTCTTTGCAGCACAGGTAGTCAGCTGCATGTCGGAAGTCTTGCCACTCAGCCTCAAAGACGTGCGACAGGCACAAGAGTCTGATAGGGAGTGCAAGGCCCTCACCCCCTTCTGCCAGCATGGTTGGCCACAAAAGTTCAAGATGCCACTGCACCTTGCAAAGTACGCCTCTGTGGTAGACGAGCTTTCTGTCTGTGATGGTGTTCTGCTGAAAGATGCCCGGATGGCCATCCCATTGTCCCTTCTACTGGCGCTCGAAGGTCATCAGGGCATCAACAGGACCAAAGCCTTAGCTCAGGAGTCGGTTTGGTGGCCCGGTATCTCAACAGACATCGCCTCTCTAGTCACCAACTGTAAACAGTGCCCTTCCACCCACGTGAACCTTGCGGAGCTCCTGGTCTCCACGGCACTACCCGGACATCACTGGGAATTTCTCGTAATGGACTTGCTCCATCTCAACGGCCAGACGTTCATCCTGGTGGTGGACTCAAGGTTCCCTGAGGTGGTGAACCTGAGAAGCATGACCGCTTGGGCAGTTATCGATGCTCTTAAAAACACCTTTGCCCCCCATGGAATCCCGCAAGAGGTCAGGTCAGACAACGGCCCACCGTTCTCATCACAAGAGTTCACGGTGTTTGCAGCGTCGTACAGGTTCAACCAGTGTTGTACGGAACGGCGTTCCAAGGAACGATGTTCCAGGAACTAGTTCCTTTTTTGAGGAACGGAGGAACGGCACCATTCCATTAAGGATCGGTGGAACTGTAACGGTAACTCGTTACATTTATGTAGGAACGGCATAGGGAACGGCGTTACTTCTGTAAACGTTCCTCGGCACTGAACAGGCGCCCGCACACAGCTCATCATGCAGAACAGGATGAATGGGCGACCGCGTGACGTGCAAGAATCTACCGCTCACCTGGCACTTGACTATGCTGCCTCCTGGTTTTCACTTTAAGTTGCCCGCCGGAGGCGCAAGGAAGCGCGCGATCGCGATGTCAAGACCGACCACGTGCAGAAAGAACAGCTGATTTTTTTTTCTTTTTGTCTGAGCCAGTCTGACAGCAATCACTGGCCGTTCTGGAGTGTAGACAATCTTGGAAACATTTACTTGGCCTTCAAGAATCATAGAACGCCATTGTAAGGCTGGCGCCAGGAAAGGGCACGGAATTTTTTCACCTCTGTGACTTTTTTGTTCGGCCAACTCGAACGTAGCTTTTGTGTGTTTGTGTGTGTGTGTGTGTGTGTGGCGGGCAGGGGGGGGGGGTATCTGTGTATTCGGGTGGTTCTGCTATGCATCCCCGTGGCCTTGTCGGCATAGGGAAAAGTGGGGGAGCCGACTTACCGTTGTTGAGGCGCCTACGCGTGGTTCCGCAGAGTTTTATAACGGCGCGAATCATCATCGCAAATCTGGTGTTTGACGCGCATGGGAGAGAGGAGCCAATCATAACACCAGAGGCCGGAGAAAATGAGTGAAGCACCGACGTGCTAACCGCCGAAACCCCGCGTGGTGGCCTCTCACTGCGCATGGATGGTCTTCGGCTCCAACGTAACAGTGACGAAGTTACGCTTAGGTTCTACCCTTTGGTAGTGAGCGCCTTGCTGCGTGCAGCGTACTCTTCCGAAGCTTTATTGGTCTTATGTTCGCGCGCTGCCGACTGCGAAGCTTCAGCCCAGTTCCTGGGAATGTTTCCCTCGTCGCGTTAGCGGCTGGCTCGATCGTCCCTTTAGTATCTCGTGCATGCCGCCGTCAGCTATCGAGACATCTGTCTTTTGACCCCCGGTTGCATGGATAGGGGAAAGAGAACCGAAACGCAGTGGATGCGGGTGCTGCAGTGGCTCCTGTCTGGTGCCTTCGATGGTTTGGTTTGGGCAGGCATCCCTTCAACACACGAGTTATCTCCGCGGCTATCGGTCTGTAACTTTTATTATAGTTCAGTTCGACAGCTGCCACACCGGTAACGTCTGTCATGCAATAAACGATACGTGTACATCCATCGCTACATTCTTGTTGCGTCCGCTGAGCCTGCCCTCGCCCCTACGACCACGGTTGACTTGTCCCCATTTGTGTACAACACTGCAGTACCCTGAAGCACTTGATGGAATGGCTCTTCAACGTTGCCAACGAAGTGATGAAGAGAAAACAGGTTCCTCAGTCGGATACCATCATCGAAATGCAATTCTTGCTGAGTGCGAACAAGGGACTTTACTAAGTTGCCAATGTGTATCCTGGACATTATCTTCTACTCCCACTGCGATACTGAATCAGCATTCATTAAACGCTTATGTATTGTTTTTTTCGACGTGGTTTCCTGTGCGAGAAACTTATTTATATTTCTGCATGTGTGGGAATTTCTATTTGAATATCTGAAGCGCAGTACTCTGACGGCGCATTTGAAGACTGACGTGGAAAGTGCTCCATGTGTTGCACTTGTAATAGACGAGCAAGAAAGTTGCAGTTAGACATGTCTGTAGTATGGCCGGTGTTCTCTAAAATATTCGTCTAGGAGCGTTTCTTTAGATTCATTTTGTCATATAACCTACTGCCGGCGATGTCAAATTCGTAAAATGTATGAAGCTCAATGCTAGTTCTAAATAGATCACTTGATTTCGCCTTAGGGCTATCCGGCACTATATTTTGATTAAAAATTGAAATGTAACTGGAACGAGTTCCTTTCATGCTAAAAGAACTTGTAACGGGAACTCGTTCCAAAATTGGGAAGGAAGGAGGAACGAGCTTTCGTTCCTGTTTTAGAGGAACGTGTACAACACTGGGTTCAACAATGCAGCAAGTAGTCCACACTATGCTCACACAGTCAAGGACCTGTTCTGTAAGTCAAAGAATCCTCATCTAGCCTTGCTCAGCTATCACGATGCTCCAGGAGTAAACAGCTTCTGTCCAGCCCAGCTGTTGATGGGACGTGAACTCGGGACCGGAGTCCCAAATCAAGACTCCCAGCTATGTCCCAACTGGCTGCCAAGGTGTCATGAGTAAAGGGGCACGAGGCACGGGCCGAAAGGTGGAATGTGGTGATGGTGTGCGGGGCATGGAAAATTCCTCGATGGTGTGCACTCCTGCCACGTCCGCGCACGCCATTGGCTGGGGAAGGGCGCATGGCATGAGGCTCGAGCCAAGGTGAAGAACCCCAGGAGAAGAAACTGGCATTGTTCGGTGGAGTTCGAGACGAGCATGGTGGTGAAAGCTAGCATCACACCCGTGACGAGAGCAGCGGGCACCCGGTTCTGGGAGGCAGCGGCATGAGAGGCCCGGGAGGGTGGCCGTCATCCTTGGTGTCAAGTGAGCGAGGCTTCCTGAGCTTGCGGCAGCCTCATCGCAGCAGTTCTCAGGGCACCTGCACCACTTCATCATCTGAACAAGACAACTGCAACCCACCCTACAATCCTCAGAGAGCCACGTCAGCAGTTTGGTCCAGTGGCACTGAGTAGAGGCCGATAGTTAGGCCTAACCTTGCAAGACCGAAGTTTTCGACGAAGACCGGTGTATGGGCGACGAAGACAACTGGCGAGGCGGCTGCTCGACGACGACAACTGTAAGTCGTCTGTAGGAGCTTCGACGACGGGACAGGGCTATCAGCCTTATCACCGAACCGAGTCAGCGAACACCACGAACAGTAAGAACGTTCGATTGGGGTAGCGACAAACTGAGAAACCATAGTGGCCACACTGTTCCGAGCTAGGGAAGCAGAGCGCTTGAATGATTTGTTATTTTGTGTACAGATATTGCGCACTAGCTCAGTATTTTTTGCATGTGTTGCTTGTGGTAACCTCGATGCTCACCGGAGCCGAAGACTACCGCGGGTTCAGGCTTAGCGAGCCACAGGGCCGCGTCTACCATCGCCTGCTTACCTTTAGCACACCGCTCCGCGCGCGCTCAGCTAGCAAAGGCGTTGAGCGCTGCGCGGTATAAACACAGTGTTCGAGATAACATACACACACACTTTATTTGCCTTCGGCGGCACTCCAACACACACAGTACAGCGTCCGCTCCCGGGGCACGGGAAAACAAAGGGCATCCCGCGCGGACGATACACCAAGGGAGACCGCGAGCATGTCGCAGTTGGCAATGGCGAGCTTTGACACGCCGCTCGGGAAAAGGTCCCTCGCGGCTATGCTGCACACTCGCGGTGACCACTGGGCCTGGTCGCGAGAGCTAGGGCAACCTCCGTACGCGTGGGTCTCCGGCAAGTGCGGCTCGGCATGGTACGACCGCGCACGAGCACTACGCACCGCTCTTTGGCTTCACGTACGAACCGGAGCTAACACTGAGGTAAATACGCCTGCAAGGATGCCGAGGCACCCAGGCAGGCCAGAGTCCAGCGATTCCCAAAGGGGACGTTGGACCGGAAGGAAATACGTGCTTACCCAGCGGCGTCCGAGGAGAGAGAGTTCGTCCTGGCGTGCACGCGCGTCAATCGCCGAATCTCGCGGCTCCAAGACCGCGGACAGCGCCACCACGAGAGCCGGCGCGTAATGTAAGATGACGCCACTTGCCGTCGCGGGAGATTGGGAGAGGGAAAGGATTCGCGGAACGGCGAAATGCCCGCGCAGTGGCTTCGGGCGCGCCTCGAATCCCCACATGCTTCTTGTCGTGAATTGGGATTGTGTTGTCAATTTTTTGCCTTGTGAAGTCAGATAATCTAAGTTTGTTTGCCGTGCCACAGCCGTCTCCTGCCTCTCTCTCTCAATCTCATCCACATTGCAAGCACTCCCAAGATACGTGACACAAGGAAAGGCGTCATCGCCAAGGACGTGGCTTACAAGCAGAAGCAGGCTGACAACTACAACGGGCATCACGGCACTCGAGACCTGCCACCACTCGAAACAGGTCAGCCTGTCTGGGTGCGACCTGACCAAGTGCAGACCCAGTCCGGGGCAAAGATCGAGAAGCTCTGTGGTCGAAACAGAGCAAGGTGGCGCCCACCTAGTGCCTTTTGCACATACTGCCTCCGGACCGCCGCCGACAGCTGCACTGCAACCACCACCACCACTGCAGCAAGTTCCCCTGCAGGAACCTCAGCCTGCCAACAACCCGGAATCAATGGTCCCCCTCGGACAGTCCGTGCAACAGTCCCCTGCAGCCAGGGAGTGTAGTGGTGGTGTGATGCGAACACGTTACGGCCAGTGTGTTGTTTCACCACCCCGTTTGAACTTGTGAAACTTGAAACTTTTGGCACGTTTGGCTTCCTCCATCCTCCCATCTGACCTTCAAAGCTTCAAGGGGGGAGATGTAGAGGTCGCGATGCTTCAGCCCTTTTCTTAGGCTGCCAGCAGAGTGTGGCGCCCCCTGTAACTTGTGTGCGTCTATACAGTCGACGGCCGATAATTCAGACATCACGGGGAATGTAAATAAGTCCGAATTATCGAATGTCCGAAAAAACGAATGCGTCAGAAAAAAAAATACTTTTATTGACACTTCAGGGTCCCGGTGGCCGAAAAAAGTCAATGCATTGCTGCCCGCACTTCCGCTTAAGTGCAACCAAGTCCGCCTTATCTCCGCCAGTGTGATGTGATCGCTGTACGATGACGAGCTGGTTTCGTTCGGGAAGTCAACGCGTCTGCGCAGCGCACATAGCGGTCGCACAAAATGAATGGCGGCGCGGCGCGTTTGGGTTCTCGCCTATTAAATGCGTGCACTACGCATGCAACTGCACCAGGCCACATGTACTATCGAGCAGTTCACTGAAGATGCTTATCGTAAGGCTTGTCAGCGACTGAGCCGTACTGGCGCGTTTGCCACCTGCCGCCATCACGCCTCCGTGCATTTCCACTGCTTATCTGCAAAGACATCGCCGCACGGCACCGTGATAGCGGCCTCTTTGAATTTCCGGTCCGCTTCACCCCATAACACTTTGGCATTGCGACAAAGCTGTCTTTCGGACTCTGCTACTGTCGCAAACTGGTCGACTCGCGAAAGCGCTGGTTCAAACCTACGAGATGATAGACGCGGCAGAGGTGGGGTCTTCAATTATTGCCTTTCGGACCTGCAATTTGGGCAGAAAGTCCGAAAAATCGGACGCCGAAGAGTTTTAGCGTCCGAAATTTCCGACGTTCTTGACCATTGACGTCTATGGGGCTGGTGACGGTGCCGCGAAAGCGTCCGAATTTTTCGAGCATGTCCAGAAAATCGGGCGTCCGAAAAATCGGCAGTTGACTGTATCTGTCACGTTTCGTTGTCGTCGGCGCAGCCTTTGGCGCTGACTGTGAGGGCACCGTTGGCGCCATTTAACTCAGATCTTTTGAGACAGCAGAGCGTGAAATAAAGTAAGTCTCAAAATAAAAATGAACACGTGCGCAAAATGCTTTACCGCAGACGCATTCGACAGAATGGCGGCTATAGCAGCGCAGCGCGGGGATACAGGAACCGGAATGTAGGATGTTCGCAATGTCTATACGATTTCCCACAGTTGACCAATGCCTCTAAGATCGGCATTTCCAATCACAAATCTCTGAGGCATAAAGTAGCGATCGAAATAAAGCCTCATAGATCACCAATTAGCTTTCGTTTTGATCTCTGAGGCCATACTTTGTATGGTACGTGTGCCAGAGGAGATAATGGCTGGCGATTCGACGTGCGCGGCAGTCTCGGACAGGGTCCGGATTATTGAATGTAGATCTCGCAGCTGTCCGAAATATCGGTCGTCTTTACACATTACTTCTATGGTATCATCGGCGGTGCCGCGTGACTGTCCGAATTACCGAGCACGTCCGAATTATCGGTGTCCGATTTATTGGTCGGCGACTGTATACGTTGTGGTCCAATAAAGAGCTGGTACTCTTTCGTTTGAGCAAGTAGCGTGTACGTGTCGGTCTCTGCGTGCCCATGCCCCTGCGGCATAACCTTGCGACAGTTTGAAAGTTCATTGAGCTGTCTGGCCATTGGATGGCAGTCAAATAGGCTGTTCTATTGACTTGATGGCCATTATACCTCCACAGTGTGCACGACTAACTAGCCTTGGTTGAGTTACTTGGAAATTCAATTGCATAACAGAACTAGTGTCTTGAATGTTAGGTAAATATGAGCATTGTACTTGCAGTACATGTTGCACTTAACTGCTGCACATGCTAAGTTCACTTGTTGCACCAGCTGCATCAGCTGCACTCATGTCACGAATAACGCCAGTGCCACACAAATGCCAAATGAAAAGTCAGTTCAGGCAGAGGAGTGACCATCAAATTTTATTGTTTTCAGCAGAGTCTGACCAAATGTGTCACAGCCATCACCTGTCAGAATAGAAGCACCAAGATATGATAAATATGTTGGTGCGTTAACCCTTTATCAGGCACAAAATATCTTGCGATGGTTTCTGCTCTACTTTTTCCCAAACGAATTACTGTATATACCACATGTGGGAACCCCCAAACAATTATTATTCCTTGCGAAAGAATGTCATCTAGAAAACGAGTGGGACAACACCTGTCCCACTGACCACTTCCATGAGCCAAGGTGGGACACACGCTGTCCCTCTGCCCATATAGTGCTTCAGTTTCTGAGTCTGTGACATGATTGTAGCTGCACATGAAGAGACTGAAATCATGTGACGCAAAGAGGCATTGCCAGGCTCTACAAATAAGCTTTGTGCGTTTTTCCTACGAAGTTTTCGAGCACCATCCGCGCCTTTTGTGCGTAGTCATGGCGCATGCGGTAAACATCTTGCCCTCGCGCAATGCATTCGTGCAATATAACTCGTGCAACACGCTCTGGCAAATTGTTTCAGTCTTTCAGTGATTTATGGAAGCATAAAATATGAATGAGAATAGCTAAATTGAAGAGAAACCTCTCTTATCCCTTTGGTGGACACAATGAGCGAACACAAATGTTATCGTGCTAAAAACATTTCTCGTAAGGTTTTGATCACTTCTTGTTGCCGAGAAGACCAGTCTGAAAGACGAGAACTGGTCTTACTGCAAAGGAAAAAGTGGGACCCATATGTTCCACTGTCCACATAGAAACTGCAGGAAGTGGAAGATGGAAGCTTGCGATGAAAAAATCCGTAAACAGGGGGTGGGTGCTCGAGCAGACGTTTCGACAAGTGGACTTGTCTTCTTCAAGGCTGCAACTGATTTCCTTAGCTATCGTGTGTATATGCTTCGTGCCCTCTCCAAAGTGGGGGTGGGGGAGGGGAGGCGAAAGGCCGCCATGACGAACTGTGTGGGTCATAAGGAAGGCGGGAAAAAAAGAAAAAAATGGAACAAAAAGCAAGGGGAGGGTGTACGTTTCGCTGAATGATTGTCAGTGGAAGCACGTGGCATTTTAAAGGACCCCTGACAGCAAAATTTTTGTTGGTGATTTTTTAACTGTAATTTGTAGCTTTGGGTCTGGTAATCCCTAAGTTAAATCGTAAATGCTCTAGCATATCGTATAATTAATTCTAGCGTAGTTAATTGTGACCATTTTAGCGTCACTTCAAAACGCCCGCCTAAAAACCACAAGAAACTAGCGACCCATGCGGGGAGCGTCAAAGACCACGTGCACTCAAGCTGTGGTGACGTAGGAAGCGCGGTTTTCAAATCGGGGCCCCGCGCGCGGTAGAGATTGAAAGTATGTGGGTGCCTCGGTATGGGTTAAACCTGTTAAGCGCGTGACCCCTCACGAAAACTACCTCGAGAGCAGCCCGACAACAGAGCGAGAGGGGTGCGGAACAATAGGCCTAGTCGTCGTATTGTGCACGTGCGCCCCGCAGACCTTCTGTGACGTCCACAATACTCGCTTTAGTCGTGGAACGTCACGCGGGGCCTCTATCTACGTCATACCAGGATGTCGCAAGGTGCAGCCAACTCAAGTGAGCACTCATGCTTACTTTAAAACCAAATTAAGATATCTTAAAGGCAACGTTCGTCGCTAATAATCGGTCAGATGTGCCCCCGTATACAGGAAAGTCAAACAACACAAACATCTCGAGGTTTCAATTTTGGTGTCAGGGGTCCTTTAACAATAGTAGGTTCGAAATTCCTAGAAGAAGGGCTTAACTCTCGTTGGTTTCCGTTGTGTATGTACCATACCGAGTTGATTCAAGAGCCCCCTTAGAAACGTTAATACCTGCTGGCGGGAGTGTATTGAACTTGTGAATAAGGTATTACTGTATATTTTCTGTCCCAAGTTTGACTGAAGTATGTAAAGTTTGAGATCTTTGAAATTGTGACCTGCTACATTAAAATGCTGTGCCACTGCTTTCGGTAACTTCTTTGCCGTGTCCGCGCAATGCCCATTTAATCTAACATTAACAGGTTGTCCCATTTCACCAATGTACCGTTTTTGACAATATGAACATTCGATCATCTAGATAAGGTTTGAACTAGTGCAGGTAAAACTAGATTTCATATGATGGACGTAATCACTTCCGGTGCGTTTAACTATAACGTCATCTTGAAGGTGCTTACAAGTCTTACATCTTGGACGAGAACAGGGTGTTATGTGGGCAGTAGAATGAGGGTTTACTTTTGCATGCACTAACATGTCCTTAATATTCCTATTGTGGCGATACACGACCTTTGGTACTCCGGGAAACGCTTTTCTAAGGCGCTCATTGCTTGCCAGTATTGGGTAGTACTTACGGAGGATTTTATTCATGTTTGGTAGCGCATTTGAGTATTTGGTTATAAATGCTGGCCATGGAGGAAGGAATACTAAGGAGAGGCCCTATCGTATTTCAATGCATTGCGAAAAGTGTGGCGGAAGTGACGTCAGATTTATGGGGCAAACAAACCAATATGGGGCAAACAAAACAGCAGACGCCCCGCGGCGTGCTCTTCGCGGTGGTTAGCTTCTGCGCAGATTTGTAGTCCCGGCGTAAACTTAGCGCGTATTGCGCGGTTCGCATGCAGTAAAAAGTTGCAAGCAGACATTTACCAGGCTGTTCATGCGTGGCAGGCCCGAGCGCTGCGTGCTGAAATTCTTCGTGGAGCGTTTTTGTGCAACAGTACAGAATACCGGGACGTACCGTGATCAAAAACGTTCAGCCCCTGCATCATCGTATTCGAACTCACCTAGCAGTGAATTACGCATTCTGCTGGGCGTTAGGCCTTCCCTTTCTCGTAGCCCGAATTCCCGACCTGTTGCCGGATTAGCGGTTCATTGTTCGTGTATATGGAGTGAGCGTAGTAGCTATTCGGCGCAACGCCAACCTATAGTTGACGTAACTTCACGTCGAAAAGAGGACACCGCTGTATTGTATACACAATCGTGCACGTAAAGTTTGTAATTCCAGTACGCACACAACAACAAGCACGCAGCGAGCGTACACCTCACAATACATACATCACGTAGTCCGATAACAACATAAGTTTATTGCCCTTTCGTTGAACGACACAGCCTCTAAAAACGTACGATGCCTTCGACGCATGTTTTGTACAGCGCGTCAAGACGCCAAAAACAAAAGTTTACGTGTGTTCTGAGTTGATACAATGAGTAAGAAGCAACAGAGCGCACATCCGAGAGCTTCGCATGCAAATACCATGCATTAGTGATCAGCAATGAAGTGAACGTGTACGTACACATGAAAAGTGACACCCGGTACTTTCCGCAGTGCACGCGATTTGTACCGGGTATACGCAACCATACGCAACAGCTGGGCATTGCGTAGCTTTCCTAAAGAACACACGCAAGGAGCAGCAATGCGCTTGCAAACGACACGGTGGAAATCGCGAAATGTTTCGAGGCTCCGTCGCTAGGAGGCGATGCGGGTGTTTGCGATGTGGAGGCTTCACGAATGTGACGTCAGGACCTCTCCTTATTTTTCCTTCCTCCATGATGCTGGCGGCTGGTTGGGCTGTGCCACGGGGGCCCTTTGAGCTAGTGATGATTTCCTGTCTAGTTGACATGCTTCGTTGTAGACCCTGTTTAGAGCATCTTGCGGGTAATTTGTTTTAACTAATGTTTCCTTTAGGTTGCTTAAGTGGTGAATGTAGTCACTGTCATCGCTAAAGATCCTTCTTATACGCCTCGCCTGTCCTACAAATATCCCTTGTTTGCAGTGTCGCGGGTGATGACTAGTGTAATCTAGGTATTGCTGGCTGTCTGTTGGTTTTCTGTAAAGCGTCGTCTTTAATTTTCCTGCTTCAATAGATACCATCGTGTCTAGGAAGTTAATTTCACTGGAAGAATGGTGCATGGTGAATTTAATACTAGAGTGACACTTGTTACAGTGGTCAATGAATGCGTTTAGTGTACTTTTGCCATGTTCCCATATGATAAATATGTCATCTATGTAACGGAGATAGGTGGAAGGCTTCACTGGACATGATACCAACAGCTCTGATTCTAACTGTCCCATAAAAATGTTGGCGTATGTTAGCTCAAAAGGGGTTCCCATACTAGTGCCGAAAGTTTGCAGGTGGTAGGACGAATCAAATTCAAAATAATTTAGCGTCAGGACTAATTTCAGTAACGATAGGTAAACTTCAGCATTATGTGCTTGCTTGCTTTCTATGAGTGATTTTGAGACTGCTCCAGTCTCTTCAGCGATAGGTATAGTCGTATACAAGGAGCAGACATCTAATGTCACAAGAATGACCTGATCCGAGGGTGTTTGTGTTTTGTTAATAGAATCTATTATTCGAAGGAAATGAGGTGCATCTTGAACAAAAGACGGTAGGTTAGATGGTATTTTAGATAAATGATGACTTGGAAACGTTGATAGCGACTCAGTAGGTGTATTGTTGTTAGATACTACAGGCCTGCCCCGGGAGGAGCAGACATCTAATGTCGGGTGACATTAGATGTCTGGCACTGACAGTCCCTTGCGCTGCTCCACGCCTTGTTTAATGGATCTATCCTATTCCTGCACATTCCAACGGTGTTGCGGCAGTATCATGTAGCTCTCGCACTTTATAGCGCACTATATAGGGCCTCATACACGCGGCTCGCGGACCTCTCGCTAGCGGCCCTCCGCCCGCACATGACTGTCTTCATCCCATTTTTTTTTCTTTATAAGTATGATCTTGAGATACGCAATCATTACAGATCGAAAGCATATTTTTCGTGAGGCACCCCCTGAGGTCACAGTGTGTTGATACATAACCGTGAAACAAAAGCTATATTTCAGAATCGGCGTCCAGATTTCATTCATCATAGATGATACGAAATGACTGGTTCCCCAGACGTGCGAGAGGTCCATTTAATGGCATTACGAAAGGCGAGCTGCTGCGCCGGCCATGTGCACGTGCCCTCGATGCCCCTCGGTTTCCTCTTCTTCGATAGAGTCTGGTGTGCTCCAAGTTGCTCCGTTCTGCACTATTTTGCAACAATAGGTATCGATATGTTCTTGGACTCCTGCCGCCAAATCATCCCCTATGGGAAAGGTCTGCTGTGAATTGATGGTAGTTTTAAAACCTGTTCCCCCTCCCATGCTCCTACCTTCGTCATTGCCCTAGCTCTTGCGGGAGTAAATTTTCGTGAATGCGGCCCGTTAACTGAGGTGAGTTTGAGACCCTTGATATGGTGGAACAAGACGAAAGCTCAGATGTTAACAATGTGGGCACACAGAGGAGGCTGTGCATGTCGATCTCGCGCCACATGACCGCTGGGAGCCGTCAAAGAGTCACAGAAAAAAATGTGCCTTTATAGGGATTCTGTGTATCACCTGTGCAGTCCTTTCGTTTTAGAGGGGGGCTCTAACTTTCAACAACATGTCCCCGCTTTGGAGCACTCTGATCGCTCTTGCGATGACATCTCATAGGTATAATTTTATTATATTACATTTATTACTGTGATTACAGAGTATCATTTGGGATATAAAATAATAACGAAAGCAAATAAAGCACAGAATAGCGAGATGTTACATAGCGCCTGTTCTATTTACTTTTAGCTCGCCCGTTTCAGATAAATCAAGTAGCTCATGTGCAAGAAGCAAAAGCAGTTCAGTAATTATCCCTCATAAAACTTCTCCAAATAGCTTACCCTACATAAAAAAAGCATTTTTTCGAGAGTAAATATGGGACTTATATGTATGCAGAGCGTATGCGGAACAAGGCACATTAAAAAGAAAAACGATTTTTCTATTATCAGTAAATTACTCGTTTACCATTCCAAAAGCACCACGCTCGCCGCGACAAGACTCTTGGTGAGAGAGAAAACCCGCAGGAAAATGCAGGTAATGATGCCAACTTAAAATTCACGCAGCAAACGCCGTGACGTCATAGATTCTGACGGCATCTACTGGGCCCTATGTAGTTTATAGTGGGTAAAAATGAAGTACATTGACCTCTGAGGGGCCTTAACAGACTTAACATACCAAGTTTCTGGAAATTTAGTTAAGCCAAGGTCCCCGAAATACGACGAATACAGTTTGAAGTCCGTGACGTCACGTGCGGAGATTTCAGCGCGAAATTTCAAAATGGAACTTTGACCTTGATTTTCTCTAATAAACTCATTGATGGTGAAATTAGTGACGTTCGGGTTCTCAGAGTACACTTTATCGTTCTAAACCGATTCAGTGTTTCACTTTAGTCACCCTTTAAGAACGGAGCAAAGTCCAAGCCCGGCCCGACCCGAGGCCGCCACCTCAAACCCGGGCCCGGCCCTAAGCCCGGAGCTTCAGGCCCGAGCCCGGCCCGGGCCTGCCGTGAAAACTACTTTACCCGGCCCGAGCCCGTGCAGTGCTCTAATAGGCGGTACAAGTGCGGAGATTCTTGCACATAAATGGTGGATACATTTGTGCACAAATGTGTGCAATTCACGATGTCGTGACTTGCACCATCTTTTTGAAAGTAGCTGGGGCGTTGCACAGTCCGAACGGGATGACGTTAAACTCATAGAGTCCATCATCCATCAGGAGCGCCTATAGTATCGCTGACACAGGCAGTTGTAGGCCTTGAGAACGCCGGCGTGAGCACTTTGCGGGTTGCTGTGAAAGGCAGCACACATTTCCATGTGCATGTGGTGAGGTATCACAAGCAGCCACTTCCTGCCATCAGATGCGTAATTCCGCCTATAGAGGAGACCATCTTAAATAGCAAAATGGGGGGCTTGGGGACAAAGAGTTCTTGAAGCACGGTAAGCTGATGGATCGGCCAGAAAGTCGAGCATGTGGCAAACCCACACATCCTTGCATTGCTCCAACAACATGTCTGCAACGTCGATTGATGACAAGGAAGCTGACGGAAAAGCTGTGTCGGATGCTAGCGGTGAGCGGGAGAGCGCATCAGCATCAGAGTGCTTGTGGGCTGATCGGTACACAACACGAATATCGTACTCATGCAGCTGAAACGTCCAACGGCCAAGGCGTCCCAACTGATCTTTCAGCGATGAGAGTGAACATAGAGCATGGGGGTCCGTGATGACGTCGAAAGGGTGGCCATAGAGGTACGGACGAAACTTAGCTAAAGCCCAAATTGTGGCAAGGCATTCCTTCTTGAATAATTGCACTCAGCTTTCTTGACAGTTCGACTCGTGTAAGCGACGACAAATTCTTCGTATCTTGGTTTCTTTTGAGCCAACACTGCACCAAGGCCGATGCCGCTGGTGTCAGTATGGATTTCCGTTGGCACATCAGGGTCAAAGTGACAAAGTATTGGAGGTGATGTTAGTAAGAGCCGTAGTGTTTCAAAAGATGTGTCACACTCTCTTGACCAAGCAGACAGGCCGTTAGAGGTTGTTGGAAGATTGATAAGAGGGGCGAGGATGGAAGCAAAGTCGCGGACAAATCAGCGAAAATAGGAACACAGGCCAATGAAACTTAAAAGCGTCTTCATGCAAGTGGGCTTGGGGTATTCGGCAACGGCTCGGAGTTTCGCTGGGTCCAGAAGGACGGCTTTTTTGCAGATGACGTGACCCAGTATCGTCAAATGGTGCGCCGTAGAATGACACTTTTTGATGTCAAGTTGAAGACCAGCTGAGGTGAGGCACGTCAAAATCTCATGAAGGTGGACAATGTGTGTAGGGAAATCCCTAGAAAAGACTACAATGTCATCAAAGTAGCAAAGGCAAGTGTTCCACTTGTAGCCGCGAAGGATGTTGTTCATCATCTGTTCGAAAGTAGCTGGGGCGTTGCACAATCCGAGCGGCATGACGTTGAACTCATAGAGTCCATCATCCATCAAGAGTGACGAAAGCAGTCTTCGCACGATCGGTGACAGCCATCGGTACTTGCCAACAACCCGAGCGTAAATCTAAAGACGAGGTATATTCTGCCCCTTGCATCATCGATGCGCGACAAGGGGTACACATCCTTTCGAGTAATCTTATTGAGGCGGCGATAGTCGACACAGAACCTTATTGATCCATCCTTCTTGTGCACAAGTACGACAGGAGAGGACCAGGGGCTCTGGGATGGCTGAATCACTGCACATTTAAACATGTTGTCGACTTGTTCGTTGATAATTTGCCGTTCTGCCGCGGAAACTCGATAGGGCCATTGGCATAAAGGAGCATGTGAACCGGTGTCAATATGGTGCGTGACGCCCATCGTGTGGCCCAAGGTTGGCTGGGCGTAATCGAAGGATCAGCAGAAGTCTTCCAGAAGAGCGAGAAGTTCGCTGCGATGCAATGGCGGTAGATCGTCGGCAATAGAAGAGCGGAAATTTTCTGGGGCTGAAGAGTTAGGAACAGGTGACTTCATGGCGTTCAGCTGAATGTAGGGTTGGTCCTCGGAGAAGTCCAGGGAACGCAAGAGGTCGACGTCTTGTATGTGCCCCAAAGATTCCCCACAAAGCAAGGTAACAGCGGACGTCAGCGAGTTGGCAACGAGCATTATCGTAGCGCCAGATTTAATCGATAGTACTGCAAAGGGCAGTCGTAAGCCGCGACAACAGAGAAACTTCTGACGGGGTAAAGAGTGCTGTTCCGTCTGGTGCGGTCGTACAGGTTAGTGCTACAAGGGTCCACATTTTTGGGGAGATATCTGTGTCCTCAGCGATGACAATTTTGTGAGGTGGGTCCATCGAAAGAGTCTGCAGCGGCATAAGAGCTACTTCTGCGCGAGAATAGTCTATGATGGCACTATGACTCAATAGGAAGTCCCAGCTGAGAATAATGTCGTGGGAGCAGGACGGTACCACGAACAGCTCGATCACGTAAAGCGCATCTTGTAGGATGACTTGCACAGTTCAGACAGCTGATGGCACAATGCACTGTGAGCTGGCAGTACGGAGCATTAGTTCTGATAGTGACGTCGTCAGTTTCTTTGTCTTGCGGCACAGTGTCTCAGAGATGATGGAAACGGTGGCCCCGGTGTCAATAAGTGCAACGGCGGCGGTTCCTTCAACATTGACATCAATAACATTTGGCGGTGAAACACATGGAGGCCTTGGGCAGTTCGACTTGCATGCAGCTCTTGCCTCCGCAACTGCAGGAATCAGTTTCCCTCCTCTGTAGCTGAACGGCAACGCATCGGTGACAGAGAGCATCGTCGAGGAGATGGTGATCGGCGATTGGAGAAGGATGGTCTATTACCAGCGGCGTACCTTGGTTGTTTTCATCACGACGAGGGATCAGGTGTGGCCACGGTGTTGAAGAAAGAAGGTGGGCAACAGTGGCAGTGGGGAGCGACGTGTCCAGTGACACCACAGGCGAAGCAGATGGGCCTGTTATCCGGCGTTTGCCACACGTCTTGATGGTGGAAAAACGAAGGCGACGGCCCCACATGGTGAAGCTGCGAAGAAGTCTTGGTCGGCGGCGAGCCAGGGGTCGGCATTGCAGGTCGGGCATACGGCGTAGGCTGCTGAAGAGGCTGAGCAGTGACAGCTGCGTAAGTGAGTGGCGCAGTCAAGTCAAGTCAAGTTTATTAAATAGTTCAGTTGAGTTACATGGTTAGCGTTTTACAGCAGGGGGTCCCAAAGTTTCAGAGAAACTGACAGGGGGACCTCCTATGGCTACATGGATGGGGTATATTAAAAAAAATACAGCAATAGCATACGGACATGTGAGTAATAATGAATAAGCTTGATTAACAATAAAAATACGATCAATACATAACATAATGGTAATACTCACTATTGAAAAATAACATGAAAATAATCAAAAGCAAGTGGTGAAACAGGAAAGACAAAAAACAATATTAATGAACAACTCTACGTGACAGATGCAACACGTTTCATTATCGGAGTTATCAGTTATACAAAGGCAACTTGAAGTAGTAAAATAGCAGTCAAATGTTGAGAGCTATTAACAGTTAATTACACGATTCGGATGAGTTGATTAATTCTTGAATGAAATATTTCTTGCTGCGCGAGGTGAAAATATGAATGTTATGCGATGATTTCAATTCGAAAGGCAATGAATTCCAAATGGCTATGCTAGTAAATAAGGTTGAGAACTTGCCGTAATTTGTCCTTACGGCTGGCAAAAGAAGATTATTGCACTGGGAAAACCGGGTGATGTTGCTATTAGTTAAGTGACGATGATCAATACATGCGATAAAAATGTCATGCGTGATGAGTCTAAAGGCGACTATGGACATTCTATGGCAAAATAATTGTCTCAATGGGAGTATGTTAAGCTGAGGAAACAACGAGCTACAGGAGAAGTAAAATGGGCTGAAAGTCATTAGTCTAACTGCTTGATTCTGAAGTCGCTGCAAACGTTCGATGTGCGTGAAATATGTGTTGGCCCAAGATGATACGCAATACGAAATATGGCTATGAATATAAGCAAAATACAAAGTACGTATGATGTGAGGCGGAAAATAAGTTCGTGTCTTGATGATAACGTGAATACCAAATGCAATCTTTTTAACGAGTGATGCGGCATGTTTATGAAATTTTAGTTCGCTATCTAAGATGACGCCAAGAAACCGCGCTTCACTGGAAATGTTTATGACGGTATTACCAATGTGAAGGGAAGGTTGTATGTCAAGTGAAATGCGCGGGGAATGGAACAGCATAAACACGGTTTTAGTAGCATTGATCTGAAGATAATTGGCCTGGCACCATAAAGTTATGTTATGTAAATCTGTGTTGAGGTCAGACTGGAGTGTAGAAACTGATTTAGATGATTGAAAGATGGTTGTGTCGTCAGCGTAAAGTATGCACTTGGTCCTTGTAAGAATGGTAGGTAGGTCATTAATAAACATCAAAAATAAAAGTGGGCCTAAAATTGATCCCTGTGGAACACCAACGTTAATTAACTTGGGCGATGAAAGGTGGCCATTAACATGTACCATTTGAGACCGGTTACTGAGGTAGCTCTTAATAAAATTTAGTGGCGGACCAGACATACCAAATGATTCGAGTTTAGCAAGTAGTACGTGATGGTTTATAGTGTCAAAAGCCTTTGTCAAATCGATAAACACAGATCCCACAAGTAACCCTCTATCAATAGCTTGTTTAATTTCCTCCGTTAAGGTAATTAGTGCCAGCTCAGTTGAATATCCTTGACGAAATCCGAATTGTTGTGGAGATAAAAGATTAAATTTTTTCAGATAACGCTTTAATCTAATGTGGAATAACTTTTCAATTACCTTACCGAAGAAAGGCAGGATACAGATTGGTCTATAATTCTGTACAAAAGTCTTATCACCCTTCTTAAAAACTGGAACTATTTTACCAGCCTTAAGGCAGCTCGGAAACACACCCGCTGAAAACAGCTTGTTAATAATTACTGCCAAAGGTGGTGATATTATGTTTGAAACTAGTTTTACTTTAAAAGGATCAATATGATCTAAACCAGCACTTGTGGTCTTTAGTGATGTGATGACCTGAAGGACTTCATCTGCAGACGTCGGGTGAAGATAAAAAGAATGAGTACACCGTGGTATATCGCGTAAATGACCTGGTGATTGCTGCGTATCCGCAGATGCGCAGAAATGCTCACTGAACGTGGCGGCCACTCTTACAGGGTCGGTATACATTTCGTCGCCTTGCTTTATTTTTATTGTGGGCTCTGAGCAGTTCTTCATGTTCAAAAATTCTTTAATGATTTGCCAGCAGCGTCTCGTGTTACCTGTGTTTTTTACAATGAGATCCCGGTAGTAATTGCTCTTAGCACGCCTCAGTAAGGAAGATAATGTTGCTGAGTATTTGTGAAAGCGGGATTTTAATGCGAGGTTATAAGGCTGCGACTTTAGTTTCTATGAAGGTTATTCTTTTTATTAATGGACTTCAACAACGAGTTGCTTATCCATGGATTTCTAGGGGAACGATACCACTTCGTTACAGTAGTGGAAGTGGTGCATGCTTCTATACCTGAAGCTATTACTTCTGAGAAAGGCTCAAAAGCCTCTTCTGCGCAGTCTAGATTAGTCACCGATGTCCAGTCTACTGCGCTTGTCCGCAACGAATCGGCGTTTTGTAAAGATGTTACTGGCCTTGGTGTTTTCGGAGCCCAGAATGAAAAATACGGGATTATGATCTGTAATGCTATGATCTATCACACCTGCAATGTGTTCAGTGGAAATGTTGGAGATGATATGATCTATTAGCGTATGTGAACCTAGTAAATCGTTTCTAGTTGGTGCTGAAATATGCGACGTAAAGCCAAAGCAGTATAAACAGTTCATATATTCTAAGCACGATGCACTATCAGGATCAATAATATTTATATTAAAATCACCACATAAGACAACGTTTTTATTTTCCCTCACTAGGTTATTAAGAATGATGCTTAACTGATTACAAAAATCGGAATACGATGATGAAGGTGACCGATAAATGGAAGCTATAATAGTACTACGGCTATTCAATGGTATAACACTATGGTTGAATTCAAGCCAAACGGATTCACATAAAATATTGTTGAACGTTATGTCACTACGGCGTGTGTAGGTTAAGGATGAGTTGACAAGTATGGCACTACCACCACCACGACAGAGCTCCCGATTACAGTATTCAGAATAATAACCTGGCAATCCGTACAAGTTACCCTCATTACCAGACAACCAAGTTTCAGATAAACATATGACAGAGAATGAATGTTTAAGCAAGGAAATCAACGCAACAAGATCATCCTGGTGCTTTCTAAGACTGCGAATGTTTAAGTGAAGTAGTGATAGGGCTGGTGACTTCTCGCGTAGCAATTCTGATGTTTGCTTGCACGAGAACGCAGCCATGTTGATCTAAGGTCGGTTTAAAATGGTTACTGATAGGGTATCTAAGAGAATACTCGGAGATCTTCTGCGCATGCAATTCGAAACACGCGACTGTCATCCGCCTTTCTGGCTTTGATTGTACAATTGTCAGTCCAGAGATGCTTCCACTGGTTGGCTTTCTTAAGCGCAAGTGCCTGTGCAAAAAGGCGCTTTCGCTCTGGCGTGAGGTGGTCATTCACATACACAGGTTTAGGGCCTGTGCTCTGAGAAAACCCTATATCTGTGGCAGACAGCCGTGCCTTTCTTGCCTTCTTAGCGAATTCAGCCTTCTTGTTTCTCGAACAAAATCGCGCAATAATGTTGCTTCCATTCTTTGCGGGCACCCGATGCGCGGTGTCTATGTCTGTATCGGCAATTGGACAACCAATCTTCTCACCGATAACCTGGACAACTGCCAGGCAGTCTTCGCCCTTTGTCTCAGGGATTCCTTTCAGTTCAACATTATTAAGTCGCGAGTATTGTTCGAGATCACACATTTGTTTACTGAGCTTCTTGTTCTCATCCCTCAGGACCTTGTTTTCTTTAGTTAGTGCCTTTAGTTAGTGTTTTCTTTAGTTAGTGACGAGTGGTTGTTGGGGTGTCAATAGTAGCAGGGGACACCAGCTCGTGCTTGCCCGGATTTGGCTGCTTGACGCCTGCCGCTCTCCGACGCCCTACTCTTGACATCTGTTGACATTACCTGAAGACGCGTCAATAAACCACATCACATTTGGTGGAGGTACGTGGATTCCCAGTACCAACCTGGACCTTCACTCACGGAAACTCTTCCCCGGTTCGTGAGCACATAGCCAACATGGCCGAAGACACCCCTCTCCAGTCTGGACCATTGGCAGTCCACGTCACCTGCGGTGCCGTGTATCACCAGCGAGATCTGCCTATCTTCACCCGCTCAAGTGACTCGGATGCAAAAGAATGGCTGTCAAAATATGAACGTGTCAGTGCGAGCAACATACGAGACGACCAGATGAAGCTTGGTTACGTCCAGTTCTACCATAGGTCTGCAAGCTCACTCATGAGTCGACTCGCTCAGACTCAGATCGACCCATGAGTCTGAGTCTGAGTGAGTTCGAGTGAATTATATTTTGGTGAGGTCTAAGTCCCAGTGAGCACGGTTGTGAAAAATTATAGCGAGTCCGAGTTTGAGTGAGTCCAGTTGAGGAAAATGTTGCTGAGTCATAGTCCGAGTGAGCCCTAAGGGCAAAATATATTTCATGAGTGAGTCTGAGTGAGCTCCACATTTTTTGCTGACCTATGGTCCTATCACCTCAACTTCAGCATTACTTTCAGCCTTATGTCGGCTCATGTTTATACTCACGTCTACTCACACATACATCCACGTGCTACCGTTCATATGTCGGCTCAATATTTATTGATCAGAGGCGCGAGTTGCGCAGGGAGAAGGGGAGGAGGTGCCTTCACCTCCCCCACGCAAACTCTTTCATGGGAAGTTGATAAAAATATCTCGTGTGAGTAATCTCTTTCTATAATAAAGTCCTCACTGAATCGCAAATTCTGATAACTCGTACTCTAAGGTACGAAATCAAAATGCGCTAAGTAGAGCACCGATTACACGAGATACTGGAGTTAAAGAGCATTGACACCGTGGCAGAAAAAGCTACTGATAGGCCAACAAACTCATGAGTCGACTCACTCAGACCCACTCAGACTCAGATCAACCCATGAGTCTGAGCCTGAGTGAGTCCGAATGAATTATATTTTGGTGATTCTTGAGTCCGAGTGAGTCCGGTTGAGGAAAAGTTTGGTGAGTCCGAGTCCGAGTGAGCCCTAAGGGCAATATATTTCATGAGGGAGTTGGAGTGAGCTCCACATTTTTTGCCGACCTATGAGTTCTACCTTGTGGACATCGCCCAACTGTGTTATAACAACCATGAGAGCGACATTCCCACTTGGTCCATCTTTGGATTGGATTGGAAAAAAGTTTAACAAAGTCCGGAGGCGTGTGCCTTAGCACATAACAGGCCGCTCCCACAATGAGACAGTCAGGCTGAGACCTACCGCCGCATCGTGGGCCCTCTGGACGGCCCGAAGTTTTTGGTCGGCCATTGGCTCGCAAGCTTCATGCAGAGCAGCGCTTGCGTCAACGGGCGCAGCAGCCCGCCGAGAACTTCACGGTCGACATTGAGGATGTGCTGAACCTCTGCAACCTCGTGAACTCTGCCATGACCAAAGAGGAGAAGATCCGGCACATCCTGAAGGGCATCGAGGATGATGCTTTTCAGATGCTGCTCGCAAGGTATCCCACCACAGTCGCTGCACTGGTCTCATCGTGTCAGAGCTTCGACGAGTTGCGTCGGCAACGCTCGATTGCACGCCAAGCCCTCACGATGACCGACACACTATTGAGCTCGCACGTTACTGCATGCCCTGCCGATCAGCAGCCGCTGCTATCCACCATTAAGGAATTTATCTGTGAAAAGGTGCATCAGCTTTTATTACTACCTCTCACAAACGAGGTGGTGCAGACTTTGGCCCCTGACCTTAATAAATACGTCATTCGGACCCAAATTGCTGAGCACCTGCCATCTATACCCCGCACCTCCACCAAATGTGAGATGTTTTATTGACGCATCTTCAGGGAATGTCGACAGATGTCAAGAGTTGGGCGTCGGAGAGCGGCGGGCATCAAGCAGCCAAAAACCGGGCAAGCGCGAGCTGGTGTCCCCTGCTACCATTGACACTGCGGCTTGCTAGCTTGCTCGCGTGCTTCATCGTCGTTCTCTTCACTATAGTGGCATGGCCTCGTCGGATGTTTCAGGCAGGAACATCTCAGGATTCAAAACCCTTGTCCGCACTTTTCACGAAATCGCCAAGGACTTATTAAAAGAGGTTGAGACCGGCACCCACGTGTTACCAATGAATGTTGAAGATTTGTTCTGCACCATTCTTTATGTTTGTTTATTCTGTGCTGTGCGCAATATAATTAATGAAAACAGTGAAATTGGATTCCAGAATTCCACCGGGGTAAGTAGTGGCAACTTTCTTACCATGCTTGAGCACTACCTAAATTCTACAACGGTTAGCTGTCATGGGCAGTATTATGTACAAAGCTCGGGTATTTGCATAGGCTCAGGAGTAGCTCTAGTACTTTGTGATATTTTCTTGTCATCTGTTAACAAGCGCTTAGTCCCCAAACTACAGAATTTTTTGTCACAAAAAACCTATAGGTAAGCTGATGATCACTTCATCATGTTAAGTTACGAAGGTAGTGCTATCATGCTATTTCAAGAATTTGAAATGCCTTTGAAATTTTGAAAAAGTTGATGGACTTTGATCCACCCGGGAAATGGGAGAGCACAATAGCATTCAATTTCTGGATATAAAACTTCTGTTCAAGGATAACCACATATGTTGGATGTACCATCCCAGAACGAAAAAATGTCTGTTGCCTTGGTGACAGTGCACACTCAAAACTCTTATGAAAAAGGGGTATCGCAACCCCCCCATGGTGGTCTAGTGGTCATGGCGCTCGACTGCTAACCTGAAGGTTGTGGGGTCGAATCCCGGCCGCGGCAGCCGCATTTTTGATGGAGGCGAAAATATTTGAGGCCCGTATACTTTGATCTAGGTGCAGGTTAAAAAACCCACAGGTGGTCGAAATTTTTGGAGCTCTCCACTGTGGCGTCCCTCATAGTCGTATTGCCATGCGCACTTCTTTGCTATGTTTATGTAACTGGTCCGTTACACGTGTAATCACTGTCTTGTGCAAACCGCGCCCGAATGTCTAGGAACCTTCCAGATAATTTCAGAATCTTCTTATAGGCTTGAGCGCGCAAACGCAAACAGTTGAGTTCATTCTGGAACTAACGCAGCCACCAGCGATAAGGCTCGAATGTTCGATACCGCATGTATAAATGCCAACACGCCTTACCGTTGTGCAGTTTATCGACGGCCGACGCCCTGTTTGCCGCTATCAGTGTACAGCATGTATTGCTGTAGTTTGAGTTTTCATTTCCCGACCACAAGTTCAGTCAAATAAAGAGTTTCATCTTGAACACGCCAACTGCTGTCTTCGTTGACGTCACGACCCCGTGACAATATCGTGGTTTTGGGACGTTAAACCCCAGATATTATTATTATTAGGGATCGCCATGACCTGCTTGAAAGGTTCTCTGGAAGAGTCCTGCCACCACAAAATACAATCTGGTTTTGAATTGCAGGTGAGAATGCCTTAGGGCATCAAACTACCCTCCTTTGCTGGCTTCCAGTGTGTGCGAGTCCTTACTGCAGAAGCTTAAAGGGTCCTGGAAAAAAAAAAAGAAACACATGGTGTAGAGAAAGACGGCCAACACTGGCAATGCCCTACATACACTAGGTTTAGCGTAACCTGCAGAAAGTTTTCTCTGAGTACAATGTAGTGTTCTGGGCGCCCCGTGCAAGCTGTCAAATATGTGTTCCCTGACGTCGGATAGAAACAGCAAGTGTGATGAGAAGCACACTGCACAGCATACACAGCTAACATTATCACACACAGCATACACAGCTAACATTATCACACTGAGCTGTGAAAAAGTGTACATGTTCTAACGATAGGGCCAGAGAGCATGTGCTGTCAATTGGGAACAACACGAGAGGTCATTTGGCCAAACACTGCAAAAGATGCGGGTGCACTCCACAATGCGCGCGCACGACTTTCTTAAAGAGGTCAAGATATAGGACAGAAAGGGAAATGGTTGAGGGTTTTCATATTTTAAAGGGTGGTGACAAGCTTGTTAGCATGCCATCCTTAACACTTAACGATAATGAAATTGCCTTCTTGGAAGGACATGTATAACTTTCTAGTTTTTGGCACAGCGCGTTGCCCTTTAAGCATTGTTATGGTTTTGCTTTTTTCTTAGGGACAGGTATGTTTAAAGGGCCACTAAAGAGCAAAACGATTTTTCTCGCATTAGTAAAGTAGTCTTCCACGATACCAAAAACACCACGCTTGCTGCGAGAAGACGCTTAATAGACCTTATGCAAAATCTGCTGCCATCTAGCGGCCGCCGTGCGCATTTCCGCCATGTTGAAGGCTAAGCGCGCTCCGCATCTGCACACACGGAGCGTACGTATCAACGTGTTGCGGCTGATAGGAACGGCAATGCCGACATTTTCGTGTGCCGTGTTGCTGAGATTGAGGAAAATGGGATACTGAAAAAATGTTAGCAGTAAACTAGCTTCCATGTGTTATTAGATTTCCTTGCGGCCGACGAGGAGCGGCAGATCGTTCCGCTGCTCCGGCTACTGCTTACGACTAACGCCGTGTTTACGTTTTCCATTCTTAATATATGTGGTATGTGACAGCATCAGCACTCATCAGAGAACACTCTTTCGTGTCATGCCGGAACGAGACAGTTTTTGCGTCGTGTACTTGCCGGCACAGACAAACCGGCTTCGTATACGAGCTCCAAAGCTGCATCGTGGCTACTCGCGCATGCCTGCGCTGCTGTTGATAGCATTACTTTGTTTATTTCATTTCTATAACGATTACATGTTAGACAGGTAGCTCGTGCGCGTCATCGATTCTCAGCGAACGAACCGATTGTGCTGGAACGTGTTGTTTGTAGTTTGTTTTCGATTGGTGGAGTTTAACAAGGTAGCGTTCGGTGGGATGCTTTGCGCGCGTATTGTTTCACTATGCGTATTTTTCAACCATTTGATGTGCTATCACTGACGAATTCAGAGGGGCGGCCCGGATGGCCTGACCCCCCCCCCCCCCCCACTACTTTCTTTTTGTATTTATACCCAAGAAGAGCACATATCAGAGGTTCGCCCAGCTGACGCTGATCGCCCTTCGGAAAAAATGCTGTATCCACCTCTGTGTGCTATGAAATATTAACAGATGCTTTTGTGCGGCACTTTTCGTATGAAAATAAAACAAAATGCTGTTCCCGCAGATGTGTTATATTCGACCATGGGTACGCTACCGTTGGTTACGCGCTGAGGTGGTTTCGCAAGCGTTCAGTCGGCGACGCAAAACTGCCTTGCTGCAACGGGTTGAAATTGTAAGGCGCCAGTAGGCCCCGAAAGGGACGATGTGAACGCGAATATTCTTGGCGGATCGTGTTATTTACGAGGACATGTCAGAAGGCTATTCAATAAAATACTAGCTAATCGGCGCGTACTTCTTGGAGTAACTAACGCGTTTCATGTTCACTTTTCACGTGCGTGAGAAGCGGACCTTACATTTTAATCATGCGGTAGTTCTATGGAAAACATACATCAGTGACTACAGCAGCGAAATATTTATTGTTTCAGAAATAACAAACAGGAGAACGTTTTATTTAAAATAAGATGCACAATACATTAGGTCGACGTAGGCTGTTCCTTATGAAATACGCTTTGAAATGGGTCAACAGCACTTTCTTACCGTCATCGCTGTGCCCAGCCGCGTCGCGCGCTAATGCCTCCTCCCACCAGTAATGCACTACACGCATGGTATTCTGATAGCTAACAACGCTTCATTCGCTACACTATAAACAGACAAAATTTATAACCAAGCGCAAAGCTTCATTCTCAACGAAGACGGGCTTACATGTAACTCGGTGACAAACATGTACTTTCTTCTCGTTGCGACGCAGTTCTTCACACGTAATAATTGCCAACGTAAAAACTAGGAAATGCCGGTAACGTGTACAGGCTCGTCTGAGGTTTTTAAGCCCCGATTGCCGACTATCAACGCAGATACACACAAGAAGTTATAGCAGCAATAGCAATACGATTCGGACACAATCCTCCAACATGGCGCCGAATCGGTAGTTTCGTCAAACCTCCGACAGATGGCAGCAATTTTGCATAAGGTCTATAAGCGAGAAAACGCGCAAAAAGAAAGTGCAGGTGGCGACGCCACCTTGGAATTCCCGCACCATTTGCCATGACGTCACATATTTTTGACGGCACCTGCTTGGGCCTACGTAGTTCCGAATCGGTTAAATCGAAGTACATTGTCCTCTGAGGGGGCGAGAGACTTGACATAACAAGTTTGTGGAAATTTTGTCGAGCCAGTGGCGCCAAAATACGTTAAATGCTCTTTGAAATCTCTTACGTCAGTAATTACAAAGGCCGGCACGAAATTTAAAAATGAAACATTGAACTTGGTTTTCTCCTCTAATAATAAACCTATGGTGGTGAAATAAACTACACAAGAGTTCTTCGAGCACACTTTATCAATCTAAACCAATTCATTGTTTCTCTTTAGTTTCCCTTTAAAAGGACACTAAAGGCAAATAACAATTTATGTCAGAGTGAAAGCTCAATGTATGATGTCTAAAATGGCAATATTATCAACAGCAGTGCCCTACTTACCGAGAAATTAAGCTAAGTGTATCACACGATGAGCGCCACGAGCGGCACATTTTGAAAATGATTCCGAGTAATCAAACTAGCAGCAATAAAAGAAGAACCTTCCGTGCATCAACAGACGTAATAAAATGCTGTTTATTCGTTTCCGTTTGATTCATGGAAAAAAGAACCTCTTTGACGTTGCCATGGGGAACGGCGCGCGTGGTTCAAAGGTTCCGTTTTCGCCAAACTGCGCTTCGCCCGGCGCCCTGCTTCGCTCACGCGTTCGCGTCTCAGTGGTAGTTTCGGTATCGCATACTGCCGCATGTGTTTTGTGCGCTCGTGAAAGTCGCTCTGATAGAAAGGTCGACAAAATGCCGCATGCATATGATGTTGCCGCATGCCCGAATGGCGCAGGCTGCCAGTGCACGCCGCACCGCAGTAAAGGCAGGCAACGTTGGGCACACCAGCAGTGACGTGTGAAAGAATGATTTCAGGCGGGTGATTTGAACTGTGCTAACGCGATGCGGACCACTAAAACGTGATTTTATTTCAAAATAAGCACTTCCTTGGCATAAAAGTAGCACTACGAGGTTTCTGGACCGCTATTTCAACAATCAACGTCGACTTAATATTTGCCTTTAGTGTCCCTTTAATTGACACAGCTCCTTGCTTTTTAAGTACTGTTCTTGTTATCTCTTGTTCCCAGGTATGCCTTGCTGATGCAGTGCACTGTTTCTAGTGATCATTTCTTTGTTTGTTAGAACTGTTTCCTGCTTCCTGGTATGCTTCCTGGTATGCTTCCTGGTATGGGGTAAAACTACAGCTCTTATTATGTCAGAACTGAGCGTGTTACAAAAGAAAATGGTTCGACTTATTTCAAATGCTCCCTTTCTAGAACATACCGCCCCTCTTTTCAAACAGCACCAAATCGTAAAAATATCAGATCTATATACTTACAAATTGCTGTGCTGCTACAAAAAGGCAGCACTCGGGAAATCGGACACATTTCTTAAACTCGCGAACCTCAAACAAAACGTAATTTCCTATCATGTCCGATATCAACCGCCTTGGCACGTTCCGTTCTCACGTACACACTATGGAACGCAACGCATCCAAGACATCGTCCCAAGAACATTAAACTATTTCGAGACGCAAGGAACAGATGTTTTATTTCACACAAAAAAAGAAATTAGAGGTCTGCTCACGTAACAATTCAAACTTGCCTTTTCCAATATTGGAGTATACAAGTATTTCGCAAGTTGTGTTTTCCTTCGTTATTCATATGCTGTATGTATATATATATATCTCTATGTGTATACTATGCGCATGCATATCTGTACATAACTCTGCATTGTACATTTTAACGTACTTGAAGTGCTTAGTATATTTCTTTGCATTTTTTTCCTTGTTTTGTCTTCTCTGGCTTTTTCCTCTCTTTTTTTTTCTCTTTTTTTCTTCTTTTCTTTTCTTCCTCTTTATTTTTAGCAAGTGTATAATCAGCATAATTAGCTATATTTGACGTTGTAAAACTAGTGTATCTGCGCCCGTAGTGAACGCACTACGGTATCAATGTGTAATTGTGAGCAACTATTAATATGCATTTTTTTTTTTCACTTTTATCAAGTGCTGTACCCTGTCGTTTCACCGCTGATGGGTGGCTGGGGCTTTGTCAAGCTGTCATTGGACAGCTTTTTTCCCGGCCACCTTTTTTCACCGTGAGTGTTCTTGTTTTTGGTTAAAATAAAGTTCTTTGATTGATTGATTGATTGATTGATTGATTGATTGATTGATTGATTGATTGATTGATTGATTGATTGATTGATCGATCGATCGATCGATCGAACCTTTGTTTTGCTGTTGTGGGTCGCTGTTTCCATTTTTAAGGTATTATTTTCTCGCATTTCTGCCACATTGTTATGTTTCTTTTATTCTGAAATTGTTTCTTTTCCCCCCTTTTGACCGGACATATTGGCACGATGAATTGTTATTCAGCAGCTGTATACTGTACCTATTTTTTCTGCAAATACAATGGGAATCATTATGATTCAGCGTTTTAGTCATTCTGTCGGTGCGTGCACCT
Source organism: Rhipicephalus sanguineus (assembly GCF_013339695.2). NCBI lineage: Eukaryota > Metazoa > Arthropoda > Arachnida > Ixodida > Ixodidae > Rhipicephalus > Rhipicephalus sanguineus. The sequence continues at coordinate 1,336,354 of NC_051185.1, read as the reverse complement.
TGTTTGTAAAGGTGTGTCAGGTGGTAAACATGTAGTCTCCTATGATACGGGTGTTTTGTCATTAACTCTGCCACGCATGTGCGCATAACTTAGTGATGGTGCGTTTCTGTGAGACGGCTGTTTTGGGGGTGATAACAGATGCTGATCTCGTGCATAAATTTATTTTTTTTTTTTTGACAATAAACCAGTGTGGGAAGTTGGCGCCACTCCTCTGTCCTTTCTTTCACTCTACGGTATTTTCTTCAAAAATCTTGTAGTGCTTTAGGAAAGCCCTGAACAGAAAAGGCTGGTGAGCCGCTGATTCCAAACACTCAGTTTTTCGTCAGTGTCATGTGCATGATATGTGTGCAGCTGAAGGCTCTCCAGAAGACACCCTCCATGCGCCTCCAGTGGATTCGGCCCACCGCACAGTGCCCCTGCAGAGTGCCTTCGTGCCCCTCGTTGTGGCCTCGATGGCTGGCCAGCAGCCTCCCACACAGGTAATGAAAACGAGACTGTGCTTGCTGAGGTGCCTATCTTTAGAAATCATTCTTTAGAATGGCTAATATGTGCAAACAATCTACACATTTGCAAGCTATTCAGCATGGCTTTCGAAAGGGCCTCTCATGCGACACACAACTGGCGATATTCCTGCATGATATACAGCTTAACCTCGACATGATCGTACAAAATGGCACAATTTTCCTAGACTATGCTAAAGCTTTCGACAAGGTACCTCACAAGTGACTGCTACTTAAAGTTTCGAGACTTAACCTGCAACCTGCTGTCGTAAAATGGATAACAGAATTTCTCAACAACCATTCACAGTCTGTCACTGTAAATAAAATAACAACCTGTCAAGCCCTGTCCCTGTAACATCAGGCGTCCGCCAAGGTTCCGTCCTTGCACCACTTTGATTCCTCATATGACCTTCCACTGCATGCTGCTTGCTCAAACAAAAGAGTACCAGCTCTTTATTGGACCAGAACGTACACAGTCTCCGACCGATAAATCGGACACCGATAATTAGGACATGCTCGGTAATTCGAACAGTCGCGCGGCACCGCCGAAGATCCCATAGAGGTAATGTGTAAAGACGACAGATATTTCGGACAGCTGCGAGATCTACATTCAATAATCCGGACCCTGTCCGAGACTGTCGCGCACGCCGAATCGCCAGCCATTATCTCCTCCGGCACCCGTACCATACAAAGTATGGCCTCAGAGATCAAAACAAAAGCTAATTGGTAATCTCTGAGGCTTTATTTCGATCGCTACTTTATGCCTCAGAGATTTGTGATTGGAAATGCCGATCTTGGAGGCACTGGTCAACTGTGGGAAATTGTATCGACATTGCGAACATCCTACATTCCGGTTCCTGTATCCCCGCGCTGCGCTGCCATAGAGTTAATATACTGACTCTAGAGGAAAAGCTGGGCCGCAAGACCGCTAGCCACAAGAACGCTGACATCTTGGAACGTTGTCATTCTTGCCATCACATATGAATCCTAAAGAAGCATTTGCATAATCAAAATGCGCGGATATTGTTTTGTGTTTGCTTTGAATACTTTTACGAAAGAATACGACAGCTATTTATGCAATTTACTGTGCGCGAAAGGTAGCATTTGTGGGCTGGTTTACTAGATGGCACCACCACATCAACACCAAGGCTCGAGAGAGCACTCGCGGCCTTGGTGTTGGCACCCTAACTGTGCCAGTTTGCGCGTCGTGTTAAAGCCCCTGAGACTTTGTTTACGTCGTGTATCTCGTAGTTGTCATAGTGTCCCGTTATGTGCGTTTTCTGTTGCCACGTACCACTCGACCAGTACGGACGGCAAAGAAGAGATGAGACAAGCACTGAAAATTATGTACCAACTAGGCGCAAGCGAAGTTTTTTTTTTTTTTCCGTCTTTTTAACGGCGATAAAATTTCGTGTGCCGTGTATCTTTAGTTTTGATTGAAGCTTTCTGCTGACATCTCACTCACATTCGCCGCAGCATGCTGCAATCGACATTTTTCTGCTTTATGGCTCTCTGCGCTGAAGTAAGGCAGCAATGAGCTGAAAAAGAACGTGGATACAGGTGTCTCGTCATTGCAAGTCGAAGCACCGCACGACCATGGCCTACGCACTTTGCTTCGAGCTGTGAATCTGTCGAGTGTGCCAGCGAACGGAGAAACTTTATTTGTTATGCATTATTGGTAAGACGTGCCTAGTAAAAACCATGCACAAACAGGTGGAAATGTTAACTGTTATCAATCGGGCAAGCTGCACAGACAACACTACATTAACACACGGATGTTCCCTGAACAGCGCGTAACTGGCTTAGGTTGGTAGATTAAAACTGATTACTACCCTCAAATATAGCGAGCGTCTCACGGCCTGGCAACGTTCGTTTTGTTCCATCGTGGCGGAACCCATGCGGTTATAGGTTTCAATGCATGGGCCCTATGGGGAGCTTTTCCTCTAGAGTCAGTATATTAACTCTATGTGCGCTGCTGTCACCGCCATTCTGTCTAATGCATCTGCGGTAAAGCGTTCTGCGCACGCGTTCATTTTTATTTTGAGACTTGGTTTATTTCACGCTCTGCTGTCTCAAAAGATCCGAGTTAATGGCGCCAACGGTGCCCTCACAGCCAGCGCCGAAGGCTGCGCCGACAACAACAAAACGCGGCAGATACAGTCAACTGCCGATTTTTCGGACACCCGATTTTCCAGACATGCTCAAAAATTCGGACGCTTTCGCGGCACCGTCACCAGCCCCATAAACGTCAATGGTCAAGAACGTCGGAAATTTGGGACGCTAAAACTCTTCGGTGTCCGATTTTTCGGACTTTCTGGCCAAATTGCAGGTTCGAAAGGCAATAATTGAAGCCCCCACCTCTGCTGCGTCTATCATCTCGTAGGTTCGAACCAGCGCTTTCGCGAGTCGACCTGTTTGCGACAGTAGCAAAGTCCAAAAGTCAGCTTTGTCGCGATGCCAAAGCGTTATGGGGTGAAGCGGACCGGAAATTCAAAGGGGCCGCTATCACGGCGCCGTGCGGCGATGTCTTTGCAGATAAGCAGTGGAAATGCACGGAGGCGTGATGGCGGCAGGTGGCAAACGCGCCAGTACGGCTCAGTCGCTGACAAGCCTTACGATAAGCATCTTCAGTGAACTGCTCGATAGTACATGTGGCCTGGTGCAGTTGCATGCGTAGTGCACTCATCTAATAGGTGAGAACCCAAAAGTGCCGCGCCGCCATTCATGCTGCCTCTTTGTGCGACTGCTAAGTGCGCCGCACAGACGCGTTGCCTTCACGAGTCATCGTACAGCAATCACATCACACTGGCGGAGAAACAGGCGGACTTGGTTGCACGTAAGCGGAAGTGCGGGCAGCAACGCATTGACAACTTTTTTTGCCCACCGGGACCTTCAAGTGTCAATAAAAGTATTTTTTTTTCTGGCGCATTCGTTTTTTCGGACTTATTTACGTTGCCCGTGGAGTCCGAATTATCAGTTGTCGAATGTATTAGAATGTTTGCAGATGATTGCGTTATTTATCGCAGAGTACGAACGATAACCGATCAAAAAGCTCTACATGAAAACCTCTATAGCGTATTAAAACGGTGTGACACCTGGTTAATGTCTCTTAATGCAAAAAATTATAAAAGAGTATTATTTTCTTGAAGCCTAAACCCCCTGGTCTTTCCTTACGAAATAGGCAGCATACCACTCGACTTAGTATCATCACATAAATTCCTGGGTGTCGCTGTATGCAGTGACTTATCCTGGCGCACCCACGTCACTAATATCATATCAGCCTCTTAAAAAACTTTAGGTTTCCTAAAACGTAACCTCCGCCATACTTCACAGCACTTAAAACTAATCACTTGTCAATCACTTGCTCGGCCAAAACTCGAAAATGCGTCATCTGTCTGGCATCCACATCAGGCATATCTCACCGAAGCATTAGAGGCGGTTCAAAATCGGGCAGCCAGATTTATTCATTCCGCGTATTCGTATGACATCAATGTCATGTCACTAAAATCGCAATGCAGTCTTTCACCTCTGGCCCATCGTCGCCGTCTCGCCAGCCTATCGCTCTACCACAAATTCTTTTTCAGCTCTCTTCATCATCCACCTTACCTTTCACCGGCAGCGCACACATCTAGCTGCCTAGGTCACTCGCACCAAGTCTCGCGTCCACGTGCATGAACCACTACTCTTTCACCCTCATTCTTTTTTTGAACTGCCTCAGAATGGAACGGCCTTCCAGAGGAAATCGTTGCTACAACCTGCCCATCTCTGTTTCTAAAACGTTTGACAGAATATATTGAAACTAACAATGCACAATAAAAGTTCCAGTGGTGTACTAACAACACTTTATGATAACAAATTTATTGCATTGTATAAACTTTCGTAAAGGACACCTTTGTATTTGTTCTTCATGTAACCACCCCTTATGTAATGCCCCCCTGGGGGTCTTTAAGGTATTAAACTGAACTGAACTGAACTGAGCTGTACGTCCACAAATACATGTTAAAAGACTGGGCATGCAACCACAGACATAAGAGAGAAGTCAAGGCAACACAAATGACATTTGTGTTGTCTTGACTTCTCTTTTGCGCCCATGTTTGTGTCATTGGCATGGTCTCCAGATAAAACGCATGATAGGGACATTGTCAAAAATGAGAAAATATTTATAGTAGCGAAAAAACTTACAAGTCTATGAACAGCGAATATCCACTAATCACACCACACGCATTAGAATAATCAACTACAGTTGAACACGGATATATCGAACCCACATATATCGAATTTTCGGCTATATCGAACTCGTAAATTATCCCCTTGAAAATCCTTTGTAAAAGTATAGAAATTCGCACGTCTATATCGAATGGTATTTTTACCCGCCATCGGATATATCGAACACCGCGCGAGCTGGAAGGCGTGCTTCGGCACTCGCTGAGCCCCGCGACTTTCGCGGCACCGCACCTCAGCCGACACCCGAAATGCTCGAAACACGTGAGGGCGAGAGGGCTCGGACTCTACTCCTGCTGGGTGCGTTCTCCAACTTGTGGAATGGCTCTTTTCTCTCTCTCTCTTTCTCCTACGCTGTCCGCGTTACCGTCGGCTCGGAGAGCAGAAACGAAGGAGCTGGCTGCCTCCTCCTTTCGCCTTTTCTTTCTTTTTTTTGTTGCTGTTTTGTGAGTTTTGATCAGCCAACCACAGCTCGCGCCTTTCGTACATAGCTGCTGCCCTCGCAGGTAGCCCGGGTGCCCGGGTACCCATTGCTGCCATTGCGACTGATCGCGAGCGCTTTGTTGGCGGAGTTCACTTCCGTGAGTTGTGGTATACCACCGCATTCCTCTTTTGCGTGCGTGCTCCCCTGCGAGTTCAAAAACATCGAGCTGAAGTTTGTGCTGGCCAACACGACAGCGAAGCTGCAACTGCTCGACCAGGGCATCAAGTCCTTCAAGGTGGGCTGAAGGTTGACCTGCTTGGTGCCATTCAAATGGTGACGGGCGCCTGGCGAGACGTGAAGACGGACACAGTGGTCAACTGCTTCCGGAAGGCAGGTTTCGTGACGGCAGAACTTGCGGAAACCAGTGAAGACGGCGACGACAAGCGCATAGATGACGTATTTCACGAGTTGTCGTCCCTCTTCCCGGCTGCCGTTCCACCCGAAGTGTCTGCGGACGATTTTGAGGAAGCGGACTGCAGTGTTCAGGCTGTTGCGAGCCTCGCTGACGAGGACATTGTAGCTGCGGTCGCAGGGACCCAGGATGCCCAGGCCGACAGCTCAAGTGGCGACGAAGATCGTCTGGACGAGGCGGCGGCTACACGCGCGTATTCCGCCGCTGAAGTGGTGGCAGCGTTCGCCTCAATTCACCGTTTTTGCGGCGACATGGAGTGAACTGGTCTGTCGCACCTGGACAGCCTCGATAAGATGGAGGCCAGCATCTTCAACTTCATTTCGAAGACGAAGAAGCAGGCCAAGATAAGCGATTTTTTTGCGCAAATACAACATTCTATTGCATCGTGTGTGTGGAATTAGTTGTCATTCTTGAATGCGCCGATTGTAGGTGATCGTCCGCCACTGGTAAGGTCTCGGGGCCTGTATTTTTTTATATCGAATTTTTTACAGCAAAAGCTGTTATGAGATCGTTTCAGCAGCTGTTTTTGGCGCCGTAGTTGTCCGCCGCTGCCGGTGTCTGTAACCACTATCGCTCGAAATAAGAAAAAGAAACGAAATAAGAAAAAACTTCCAGGATGGAACTAGGTTCGAACCTGGGCCCTCTGCGTGGGAGCCCAATATTCAACCTCTGAGCCGTGCCGGTGCTTGAAACTGCTTTGCAAAAAAGTCCTATACAGGCTTCATGTCGGGAAGGAACGACATTAACATTTGCAATATAGCATGGTAGAAGAGTAAAATAAGCACGAAGCGTCGCACAACGCGAATTCTGTAACCAGGCATTACACAATGCGAATTGTGCAACAAGTAGGTTGTTGAATGCTTCCAACCCATTGCAAAGGCCTCTGCCATAATACTTCATCGTCATCAGGCACAGCATCAACAAAGTGCGCATAATGCCTTATATGCGTTTAGCAGGTACCACGGCTCTCCGTAGAATGACGAAAAATGGCATAGTGCCTGCTTCCCTACTTCTCAAAAATTACAATGATATATAGTGTAGTGGGTTCCTCGCAAGTGCACTTGTATCAGTTGCCAAGGAAGCCCATAAGCGCATGATCCAAATGCCTCGGGGTCTCAGTAAATTTCTTCGCCCCCCCCCCCCCCACCTCTCTCTCCCACGTCAACGTATGTTATACAGCATGGTGGGAGAGGCAAATAGCGACTGGGCGTCACCCAATGCAAATTGCATAACTGGTGGGCCATTTAAAGCTTCCAACCCATTACAAAGGGCTGAGCCATAATTCTTCATCGTCATCAGTCGTCGCGTCAACAAATGCACATAATGCCTTACAGACGTATAGCTGGTGCCCCGCTTCTCCGCAGAATGATGAATAATGGCTTAGTAGGTGCTTTCCAACTTCACAAAAATTGTTATTTATGGCATAGTGGGTACCGTGCTAGTGTACTTGTATTAGTAGCCCCAAGAGAGCATACAACGGGCTCTAGAAACGCCGCTCTTACAGCTTTCGCTGTGACTGTGCTGCTGTTTCAGCGCAGGCCTGGCGTTTTCATATATCGAACTAATTCGCGATCCCCTTCGAGTTCGATATATCTGTGTTCGACTGTATTACAAAATATCCAAACCTAAAAACAAAATGCAGCACTGTGTCGCCCATGTTGTCGTCAAGGGGTAGCTGTGGCGTCGTTATGACGTCCACTTGCTGCACTGCATTGGTCGGCACAGAGACGGCACCAATGTAGCGTCTTTGGTGCTGGTGTGCCTTTCATTCTTGGTGATTTTGGTACGGACTGCATCTGCATGTCGTGTGTAGCATCTTGATATTAATGATATTGATGAGTAGTTGTCGATGTGGCTGTACCGCTCGACTTGGGTGCCCTGCCTTTACAGCTTCACCATAGTTTGTGGAGATAGGTTTGCGAGATGCTTACCCTACGAGGTGACCGGCAAGGGACGTGACGTTCTCCACTGCCGCAGCGAACAAAGACACTACGGCCGGGTTCGTCGACTCTCCTCGACTCTCCTCGACTCTCCGGCACGGCGCAGAAAAGGCACTCGAGGCAGCATGTCAACAAACAATACGGGTTTATTAACCCAAGATGCAGCACAGTACGACAGTCACGGGCTTGCAGGCCGTAAAAGGAACTCCGCAAGACCAATCGAGTACGCTTGCTAGCAGCGCTACGACTATCACACAAAGGGCAGCAGTCAAGCACATGAACGAGAAGCCGCCTGCTAGAGCAGCGCGTCAACCTTTTGTGTTGGCCTGAGAGCATCTGACGCGGGCAAGCCCGCGCCAGACAAACGAGCTCAAGGGGGAAGGGGGTTGTCACTGGCGGCCAATGAGGACAGGCATCGCGCAGTGACGTAGGCTAGCGTGGTCCCGTAGTGGCGCGAGCATGCTCCGGGCATGTCCGTAGACGTGGCTCGTGCGGGGAAGACCAACGCATGGCTCGCACCAAGCAGAAAGGCCTGGCGGCGTAGCCACGGTAGCCATGTCGCCAAATAACGGCGTTTCCTGGCGCTCGAGCCGCGCGGGGCCAGCACACGCGTTAGCTGGGGAACGAGTTGCAAAGGGGAGGGCACGCTCAATTCCCTCAAGTTCTTCACAGTGTCTTTGTAATGGCTACGTATCCAACTTTGCATTGGCACCTTTCCTGGTAATGCCCATCTCACTGTGCGTTTTTTGGGCAGTCGGGACACGTCCTTCTAGGCTTGCTAGGCCTCAGCAAGGCAGCATCCCCGCTCCAACTCCTATATGGCTCTTCTCGATTCAAGTGTTTTTCACTTTCTGCTACATCTTTCTCTTCTTTTTACTTCATCTTCCTTTTCACTATAGTATGTTCTTTCTTGCATTCTTTCTGGGTTTCATGTCTTCTTTCTTTTTCTTTCTCAAAAATTCACTTATTTTTTAGCTCTCTTCATATTTCCTTCACAATGTTCTTGAATCATGACAATCATACCAACAGTGAAACTGTGCGTTAGCACTGTGGTACGTATGCAAGCACATGGGACTGCCATATGAATTTTGCAACGGGCCTTTCTTGTGCGCTGAAGCCGACACAGGAACTTTAACGCTATCCCGTTTTCAGTGGGACAGATCCGACAACACAAGACATGCTGATTGTGACAACAAAGAGCATAATGCGCACCAAAAGAAATCTTTGCAATCTTGCTTGAAGACACTGCATTAAAGTTATTCAAGGCATTATAGTGACGCAGGTGCAGGGGTGGTGTTCTAGGTAATGGTGGGGGGTGTCCTTTGGAACCACGCATTCGTTTAACATTTTTTGTAGAAATAATGGCGTTCAGCATGGTCTTCCTATTTATGATAGGAAGACCATGCCCCCAAGCGAGGCATTTTTCATAGGAAGATCAAGCTGAGCCCCATTTTTTTGACCAAGAAAGGAAAGCGCATACTACATGATTAGCACATACCATGTATGTGCTAATCATGTATGTGTAGAGAAAGTAAGTACGTACTGATTTTGACTGGGCTTTGGGTTTGTTCGTATGGTATTTTTAAAATAGTTTGTTTAGTAGTGCAAGTGCTTTTTAGGGCTACTGTCTTATCTACACTTTCTTCGTGTATATTTTAACTAAACATGTAGTTAAGCAGTGTAGTACCTAGAAATGTTTTAAGTCACATCCTGTGTTCACTGTGTTGTACCACACATCTGCTACGTGCAGTGGTTCACGAAAAAATTGGTACACTCAAACCTCGATATAACGAACACGGATATAACGAATTATCGGTTATAACGAAGTAAATGAAGAATAGTCTTGTCATAGCTACAGTGTTACAATTAAATGTTTATAACGAATTTTCGGATATAACGAAGTTATTTTCGTGGCAGATGTGACTTTGTTATAATGAGGTTTGAGTGTAAATTCATTGTTTTCCAGCAGAGCTATTCTGGAGCTGCTTATCTAGTGGACATGTCCACTTCAGTCTGTGATCAGAGTGTGTGCAGTTCCTGCAAAAAGCCACAAGCCTGTCATGGCTTGCAGAAGGCAGCGTTAAACCTAATTCGAGGCCTAACGCGATCGCAGAATAAGAGTTAATGCACAGCTTCCGAGATTCACGTGGCCAAGAGCAGATCTCAGGAGACTGCTTTCGCCGCATTGAAGCACATTCCATTCTCCTAGTTTGTGTCGAGAGTTGTGGAAGCTCTGTCACATCAAAACGACGTTGTGGAAGTTTCCGAGCGATAATCTCATCGTGCTCAAACTGTTGCGCACAAAAAACAGACAAGAGACAAGGAAACACAGACAGACAGCTGCAGCACCAGCTATGTCCAAACAAACAGGTTGTTGCATTAATGACTGCCTTCGTGAGCATGTGTACAATGTGAGGAACAAGGCAGGGGGGTGGCTGGCCCTTCACTGCGATGAATTTGGTTATAAACCTGAGTTTCAAAAGTGTACTGTCATAGCAAAAAACGGAAATGAAATGCAGGATCTCTTGTGTCAAAGACAAATGCACCAGCATATCTGACTGGTACAACACATACATGTTAACCTTTTGCTTTGTAATATGCAATATGTGCATTCCAATGTGTTCCAACGTGGGCATAAATAAGGTCATGTTTCCCGCCAAAGAACTGTCGTTAGCTTGTGTGTGGTCTGTGTTTCCTCCTCTTTTGTCCCTGTTTACCTTCAGATGATATAGTACCTACAAGCCCCAGTGGAAGCTCCTTTTGTAGACATTTTCTAAATTATTGTTTGCTTTCGTTGCCGTCATTAGAATTGTGAGCTTTTGTGAGTGGCACTAATGAGATGACAGCAGTGTTCCACAAGCAAGCTCTTCTCTTTCAGCAACCACAGTATGCAAGCGTCGTTCCGGCAGTGCCCGTCACCTCCCACACAAGTGCAACCCCTCAGGCTACGGTAAGCCTCTCTGTGCCCTAGTACACTACTTGAAGCAAGCTAATTCCTTGCTTTGTAATGACACAGATACTTCCAGTGGGCATTTTTCACAGGTTACCAAATTACGTAATCGCTCGGTGCAAGATGCGCCTTCATGTAGCGGAAACTTCTCCAGATACTTCCAGTGACACAGATAGTTCCAGTGGGCATTCTCCAGTCTTATCACCATTTTTAATCAGATTGCATGCGTACATTGTAGAACATGCGCAAGAACCGGCATTAATGCTGCAAGGTACGATGCCACATGTACAGTTAATTTCGGCATAAGAAATTTCAGTTCAACAAATTGTTATGGGGTCGTGACGTTGACAAAGGCAGCAGTCGGTGTGTCCAAGATGAAACTCGAAACTACAGCAATGCACACTGTACAGTGATAGCGGCGAACAGAGTGTCGGTCGTCGATAAAACTGATCATTGCTGGGACACGCCGTCTCTTATACATCACCTATCGAACTTTCCAACCTTATCCCCGGTGGTCGCGCAAGCTCTGGAATAATCTTGACTATTCGTGTCCTGCGCACAATCTTGAAAAAATGACCTACTACAGTCGCGAAGCATCTCTAACACTACGGCGCAGTCTGTGTCGAACGTTGCTAACCATCCTTGCGGGTCAAACCCGAATACATCAAAACAAAAGAAGTGGGCGTGGCAATGCCCCCCTCTGAAAAAGCATCGTCTCGATGCTAAAAACTGAACATGGAAGTAAAAAAATTCCATCTAACTCGAAAGAACAATGTTCAATGAAGCAAGCAAAAGCAGAGTCCGCAGGTTCTTCAACGCGCATAAAACGGCTTGAGGCGCACGACGTGAACGACTTCAGGTTGTGTGCTGCGCTGCTGAGAGTTTGTGATGCCGCCTGGAACAACCTCCTAGTCCAGTGCACTGAGACGTCGTAGCACTTTGTATGGCCCGGAGTATCGCCGAACCTTTTCACTTAGTCCTCATCAGAGCATCGGTGTCCAGACCCACACACGGTCACCGGGCTGGTATTCCATGTGGCGTTGCCGAAAATTATAGTGACGGCTGTTGATCCTCTGCTGGTTCTTGATATGCAGGCGGGTGAGCGGTCAAGCTTCTTCGGCATCTTGCAAATAAGTGGCGACATCGAGATTGCCTTCGTAGGTGGTAGCTGGCAGCATTGCGTCGAGTGTCGTTGCCGGGCTCCTTCCGTAGACCAACTTGTACGGCCACAGCTGTGTATGCGAAGGTCCCATACAGAAGGATGGCATCACATCTTGTGCTCGACATCAATGTACGTGGCCAGCATGTCGGCGATGGTCTTGTTTAGACGCTCGGTGAGGCCATTGGTCTGAGGGTGGTAGGCGGTGGTCCAGTGGTGTCTTGTCTGGCTATATCTCAAGATCACCCGAGTTAGCTCCGCAGTAAATGCGGTACCTCTCTTGGTGATGAGGACCTATGGGACGCCACGATGCAGATCGATGTCCTCAACAAAGATCTTGGCCACTATGGCAGCACTGCCTCTAGGTAAGGCCCTTGTATTGGCGTAGCGGGTGAGGTTGTCTGTAGCTTCGACGATCCACCTATTTCCGCACATCGACGTTGGAAACGGCCCCAGTAGGTCCATCCCGATTTGCTGGAACGGTCGGCGAGGTGGTTCGATCGGCTGAAGAAAGCCTGCTGGTCTTGTCGGCAGTGTCTTGCTTCGCTGGCAGTCTCGGCATGTCCTCACGTAGCGAGCAACGTCAGCTGCAAGGGGCGGCCAGTAGTACTTTTCCTGTATTCTTGCGAGCGTGCGGGAAACACCAAGGTGTCCAGCCGTCAGGTCATCGTGTAGGGCCTGAAGGACTTCTGGTCTCAGTGCTGAAGGCACCAGGAGAAGGTAGTTGGTTCGAAGGGGCGAGAAGTTCTTCTCTGGGAGAACGCCGTTTCGCAAGAAAAATGACGCCTGTCCTTGCTTGAATGCCTTCGGAACAATGGCGGTCCGGCCCTCGAGGTATTCCACAAAGCCCCCAAGTTCTGGGTCCACTCACTGTCATTCGGCAAAATCGTCAGCACTTATGGTTCCCAAGAAGCACTCATCCTCCTGGTCGTTCTGCGGCGGTGGGTCGACGGGTGCGCGAGACAGGCAGTCAGTGTCAGAGTGTTTTCTTCCGGACTTGTAAACGACGGTTATGTCGAATTCTTGAAGTCTTAGGCTCCACCGTGTGAGGCGATTTGAAGGGTCTTTCAAGTTAGCTAGCCAACACAAAGCGTGGTGGTCGCTCACAACTTTGGAGTGCCGGCCATAGAGGTAGAGGCTAAACTTCGATGTAGTCCAGATGATGGTCAGGCACTCCTTTTCTCTTGTGGAATAGTTGCTTTCTGCCTTTGATAGCGACCGGCTAGCATAACAGATGACCCTTTCTAGCCCGTCAGTCATCTCCACAAGGACAGCGCCGAGTCCTACGCTGCTTGTGCCTGTGTGGATTTTCGTATCGTCGTATTCGTCGAAATGCGCTAGTATCGGAGGGGGCATCTGAAGGCGTTTCAGTTCTTGGAATGCTTCGATTTGCACCGTTTCCCACTTGAATGGCACGTTGGTATTCGTGAGGTGCGTTAGCGGCTCGACTAATCGTGAAAATTCCTTGACGAAGCGTCTGTAGTAGGTGCACAAGCCGAGTAATTGGCGTACAGCCTTCTTGTCAGTGGGTGGCGAGAAGGCAGTGATGGTAGCTGTTTTCCGCGGGTCTGGGTGAACACCATCCTTGCTGACCTCGTGACCCAAGACCAAGAGCTCCTCGTACGCGAAGCGGCACTTTTCAGGCTTCAAGGTGAGTCCAGAGGTATTGATTGCTTGAAGTAGAGCTTCAAGGTGCCGGAGGTGTTCGTCGAAGCTTGAGGCAAACACAACGACATCGTCCAAATATATGAGGCACGTCTGCCACTTCAAGCTGGCCAGTACTCTATCCATAATGCGTTGAAAAGTCGCAGCTGCCGAGCAAGGACCGAAGGGTATGACCTTGAATTCGAACAGGCCGTCTGGTGTTATAAGTCAGTCTTTACTCGGTCTCTCTCGTCAACTTCTATTTGCCAGTAGCCGATCTTGAGGTCCATTGACAAAAAGTACTTCGCATTGTGGAGTCGATCTAGGGTGTCGTCTATTCGTGGGAGAGGGTACATGTCCTTCTTCGTAACCTTGTTGAGGTGACGATAATCGACGCAGAAATGTAGGGTTCCATTCTTCCTCACTAACACCACAGGTGATGCTCACGGACTTGTAGCACCATCATCCTCGCCTTTCATCATCATCACTTACCTGCCACCGTGCCGCGCCTCTCGCACATCTCACGGCTAGAGCTCAAGGCACGAGCTAGAAAAAGGACGTGATTTCGGGAGGGCATCGGTTGACGCGACCGGGCTGTCCACGAACCCCTTCGCGGACGTTTCCAAGAAAGCACTGTGAAAGACGTCCCAGGTTCGAAGAATGGACTCCCGATTCTCGAACGAGGTCCGTGCTCCATCTTCCAGGTAAAAGTGCACGTGGCGCAGCTTGTCCTCGGAGTCCCAATTGTTGAATGTTGAGACTTTTTCGAATGCCTTGAGCCAGATCCATGGAAGGTCAGTGGCTCTCTGGGTGGCTGCATCAGGATCGCTGCAGGGGACACCGCAGCCGTCATTGTGCCTGTTGTCTTCGTCGCCGTGACTTCTGTCTTGTCCGGCAGGAGTCCATACTGGGGGGGCAGTCCTTTCAGTCTGTGGCTGGCTCGACTGTTCGTGATGGTGTGGGTGTCTTCGCCACGAATTGGGCTGTGTTCACGGCTTGATGGGGGCGTCCAGAACATGAAAGAACAGCACCTCCACCAGATGTCACGGGGTGTGACGTTGACGAAGGCAGCACTCGGTGTGTCCAAGATGAAACTCTTTATTTTGCCGAACTTGTGGCCGGGAAACGGAAATTCAAACTACAGCAATACACACTGTGCAGTGATTGCAGCGAACGGAGCATCGGCCGTTGATAAAACTGATCATTGCTGTGACGCACCGTCTTTTATACATCACGTATCGAACTTTCCAGCCTTATCACTGGTGGTCGCGCAAGCTCTGGAATAATCTTGACTGTTCAGGTCCTGCATGCAATCTTAACAAAATGATCTACTACAATCGCGAAGCTTCTCAAACACTGTGGTGCAGTCTGCGTCGAGCGATGCTAACTGTCCTTGCGGGTCAAACCCTAATACATCAAAATGAAACGAAGCGGGCGTGGCAATATTGAACTAGTTAAAGCTAGACATTCTGATAGAATATGCTGTCTGGTTCGGTTAATTAATTATGACTTTCAAGTGATGCTACCCATAAATGAATTTATTTCCCTGACATTTTGAGACCTACTCTGTTCTTTCTTCAGGCGGAGTGATAATGGAGATGGTCAGGTGCAACCTTTAAAGGGATGCTAAAGGCAAATACTGAGTCACTGTGAATTGCTGAAGTAGCATTCCAGAAATGTCGTGGTGCTTGTTTTGTACAAAGGAAATGCTTATTTTAAAGAAAATCAAGTTTTTGTGGTCCATGTATCGTTCACACAACTCAAACCGCCCATCCCACAGAACGACCTTGAAAAGATGAACAATTCTTGACCAATTGTTGACTGGAGCCAGCGACACCCGGTATTCAAGAATTTAGAAAAGTGGTTCAAGAAGCACCTTTCTAAATGAACCATGTGAAACTTTGTCTGTGGCAAACTTTGTCTGGGCTAGTTGGTACAGCTCAGCGCAACCACATTAGAGAGATTTTGTCAGTGGCACTGCTGGAAGCTGACGAATGAGTGTTGAAAATAAGAAAAAGCGCAAAGCAGCATACGATTGTACCACCCGCGTGGTCGCTGCATCTTACCGTCAGGGTTGCCACGTCAAAAAGCCAAAAACTAGCCAGAAAATTGGAAAAACTGGCCAAACAGTAGCCAACTTGAACCAAGGGGATTAGAGGTAGCCAAAAGTAGCCACACATGTGCGAAAATAACTTCTATGTTTTTCTTTAAATGACTCAATGCAAAACCCTTCCGGCGAAAATTTAAATGCGTACGGCATAAATACTTCGACATCAGAATTGCTGAGATTCAGGCATATACTGTACAGTTTAAAAATCATTTCGTGCAGGAATACGAAGTTTTTGCACTGTTGCAAAAAAATGACACTCTCTTCACGTGTCTTGCATGTCTCTTAAAAGGAATAGAAGTAACAACAATAAAATTAAGCGCACGGTATGAGTGCGCTCAAAATCACAGTTGCTGGGATTGAAGCATAAATTGTATTCCCCTTCGCAATTATTTCTCGTGAGATGGCAAAGTCCGAGCAGTGAATATTCTAGAGTCAAAGGCTGTACTGAATCATAAGAAATGATGCAAACATTTCGCCGGATGTTGGATTTATAATTTAGAGGAGTGCAGAAGCACCCTGGATGAGGAGCCTTTTAGATTCTTTTTGACTTCCAATTGGGGCTTAATGTCCTTAATTGGGGCTTAATTTTTGCACAGTCAGGCCCCATGCAACAGTTTTCCTTGTGTACCGTACCCATATCCAGAAGCCTTCTGTTCTTGTGCGCGAGGCCTACTTGAGTGGCAGATATGAACGTGCAGTTGTAATATTTATATTATGACCCCACCATTGACCCTTACCCTGCTTAGGCCACTTGGTCATCCTTTTCAATTAAAGTCAATTTTCTGTGTAATCGAAGTGCCAAATTCAATCATGAGAGCTGGAAACATGATTTGGTTGCCAACACCACATATTCAAACACCAGTGGCTGCGATGTTACCAGATATTGATAATTTGGCTCAAATCAAGGGCACAACAATGTAGCCAAAAAGTAGCCATGTAGCCAACACATTTTTTTTTGCTACCATGGGCCTAAGAAAGTAGCCATATTGGTGCAAAATAGCCAAACCTGGCAACCCTGCTTACCGGGGCCCCAAAGACACTGCACGGTGAAGCGCACTTACAGGCCCAGGAATGTGGCGGATACTCAGCATTAAAAAAAATTTTCTCGCCTAATATGAAAATTATTTCGATTAAACTTTCACAAATAAATCTTGTTTGTATGTCCTTCCAAATGAGCACAAGCATGCATTTCTACTTGGACATCACCAATCGGCATGTGTCATTTCATACATTTTTCTATGTTTGTGTCCCTTCCTCTTCGAAAATGCTTGATCAACGACCTCTATGCTTTTTTTGCCACGTTTATTGACAACTGTGCAATCATGCAGTGATTCCACTCCTGCGCCAACTATGCCAAAGTACGCCAAATTGGATTTACTGCACCATCCTGATAATATAGACGGAAATTGCGCCAAACTGCGCCAGAGTCTCGGGTTTGGGGTCATCTCTCACGGGCAATCGCACCACCGGCACGTCCGAACATGTGCAGCTTGATTTGGGGGCCGCCGAAGTCACAACCACGGACGAAGGATTATTCCAATGAATAAACAGCTCGCACGTTCGTTCCGACTAAGCCACGATGCCATGCACGGTGCCGACGCAGCTTCTGTTGCGCGAATCGGCTCGATGGCGAAACGCACTCTCCGCAGAGTCTTGTCACGTCTAGGCCAATTGGATGACGTCGTCGTGGCGGACATCGTCTGTTCCGGAAATGCTGCTAATTGTTCGTTTCAGGCGTCGCGTGGCACGTAATTAAATAATGTTCAGTAATAACTACACGCATGCCACTAAAATGCCTGTCCCTTCTGTTTCTGGACATCGCGGAATGAAATCTGGTTATGCGAGCAATAGATATATGGAACAATATCGAATTTTCCGTGCTTTGCGTCCATGGAAGAGCACGTTAACCCCTAACCGCTTATGACGAGCTCAGCTTACGACGAGCTGAGCTCGTCATGAGAAAATATCACTTTTTTGCTCGTGACGAGCCGTGCTTGTCGTGGCTCGTCAGCAGTGGAGAGGCTTTTGACGAGCTGGGCTTGTCAAATGGTGTTTTCCTATTTAAAACATAGAAGGCAGCAAGGGTTCTATGATTTGGGCAAATGAGACTCTGCACATTAAACGGTGAAATGCGCGTCTTCCATTTCCCGCGCGTATAAATGAACATGGCACAGTGCCGTACTTTGAATGCATGGCACTACCACAAGGATGGTAGCCTCACCTAGTTTGTATTGAACTATCGAGGAATAGTACATTTTGTCCACGGGAAGTGAAATGGAACCCATACTTTGTGGAGTTGCAGAAATTTCTTTCAGAATATCCATCAAATGCCCCAGGTATGAAGTATAACCAGGCCCAGAGCCAGGAGGGACATCTGGGGTCCCCCCCCTCCCGAAATTCGGATGGAGATGGGTGTTTTACCGAAAATAAATAACGAAAATATGTGTTGAACAGGCCTTCAGTAAGTGGTCCTCCCTCCCTCCCCTCCCCTCCCCCCCCAAAAAAAATTCCTGGCTACGGGCCTGGGTATTGCATGACGGCGCGAAATATGATGAATAAAGCATTTTTATAAGCCGTAAAACGTTTTTGCAAGTTTTTTTATGTTTTGAACATGTTGCTGAAGCATTTCACGTCATAAAAAAATTTGGCAATTTTGGAACAATTTTTCGTAATTGGCACTTAAGGGGTTAATGGTGGGAATGCATTGACACTTTTTCTCAAATATAACTTATTGATGGATCTTCATCTAGAAGAGATTTTCATAATTCCTTCCACCAACACATCCCGGTGTGTAATCGCTCTTGCAGTACCACATATACAGCCTTGCAATAATAACGGGCTGTTTTCCGAAAATGATGCAGATCTGTAAAGTTATTGTCCTGCACAAAAAGGGCGATAAGAATGAGTTGTTGAATTACAGGCCGATTTCTATATTGCCAATATTTTCAAAAGGCCTTGAGAAAATTATTCATAAATGAGTAGCAACATTTAGTCACGCTTTCAATTGAATTAATGAATCTCAGTATGGCTTTCTCCACGGCAAATCAACTGAGTCTGCACTACTGACCCAGAAGGAAATCATTCTTAAGGGTTTTGAATTAAAACAGATATGTGTAGACATTTACATTTACATTATGTGTAGACATTTTTCAAAGGCGTTTGACCGGATTCACCATGCAACCTTGTTAGAAAAACTGCAACTATATGGTATTCATGGCACGCCACTGCTCTTGATAAAATCCTACTTGAGGCGTAGGTTTCAGTGTGTCAAGTTAGCAACGGCAGTCTCATCGTTACAGCAGGTAGTCACTGGCATTCCGCAAGGAAGCATATTGGGTCCTTTATTGTTCATGTTTTACGTAAACGACATAAACACTATCAACAAAACACCAACTTATGTAATTTACGCTGATGACACCAGCCTATTTTTCACTGGAAAAAAGTTGCAATGTTTAACACCTGAAATAAATAAAGCCATTGAAGACATACAAAAATGGAGTAAAGAAAACTCGCTGTTGATTAATGATGAGAAAACAAAGGCCGTTCTTTTTCATCCGCGTCAGCTTTCAGTCACCATTGATAGTACCTTATTTTTAGGCACGGCACCTATAGAATTTGTGAACTCAATAAAAATTTTAGGTGTGCTGTTTCAAAAAAATATGTCCTGGGACGGTCATTTTGACCACATTCAATCTCAGGTGGCTAGAAGTGTGGGTGCTATTGCAAAATTTCAACACATTCTGCCTGTATCTATAAAACTCATGCTCTACAACAGGCTTTTTTTATCTCACATAAATCATTGTTTTTTAGTGTGGGGAAATTCCACACAAAGAAATAACCATAGAATATGTTACAAAAAAGGGCTCTTCGGTCCATAGCTAACGTTGAATATCGTGCATATACAAAAGATTTGTTTCATCATTTTAACGTTGTACCCAAGGAGGTTAAAATAAAATTTGCTTGAGTGGAGGAGGCGCCCCTCAGCTGAAGCCGCACGCCGCCATCTTGCCATAGGCAGAAAGCGCGCCTTCCGCAATGTATGCTGCAGCGGCCGCATAGATGTTCCAGCTGTTCTCTGGCGTGGTGGCGTCCGGACATTGTTGAGTACATCGTGCGTTACGTACGGCTGTATAAGTCGAGCGAAAAGGCACTCTGGGATGAAGCTTCAGTTGTAAGCAGAACATTTAGAGCTTGATGGAAGCTTCTCTACATGCTGGAACAGGTGCTGACAGCTCGCAATCTAATTTCACATCTGACGGTCATTCTCTTTTCCTAACTGGTTTCTTAAGGAGCCAAATGTTCAAAGCACGTCGGGGCAGGCTGTTTGACGGGAAGCCAAAAGACGGCGATCACATATGTTAGACGCACCTCTCGAATTGTTTCAACCGCACTAGGCTGCGACCCGGGAGTTGTCCGACTGCGCTTGATGCACTTGTAAAACACTTGCAAAACCCAGTGATACACATTCGTGTGCTTGTTGATTCCCCTGATGCGGAGCGCTAATAGGAAAAGGACGCACTATTTCCTATTCGTTGAATTTATATAAATAGGTGACTCCCTAGATTTTGTTATCGGTTGCCCTGTTGTGTTATAAAAGGGTAGCTCGCAACTACGAGTATAAGTAACATCATTTGGGCAATACACAAGGACCTGTTTTTTTTATGTTCGTGCCTTTTCTTTTGTTATTTGAATTTGCTTTATGCAGTGCAGTGAGTAAAACCAGTAGGTCTAAACTGTGCAATGCTCCTTCCAGCTGCAAATAAAGCGACCTAACCGAGGCCCCGGGATACTCCGGCCGTTATATGTGTTCAAATTGAAAAAAGTTGTTGATGATGTGACAGTTGCATCACCTACACGACAGCATTACGAAGAAGTGCTTCATATTTCCCAAGGCGAGATAAAACAACTCAATATGAACATTCTGCAGCAGAAAAATTGCAGACTGACTAAAAAGCGCGAGGCTCGATCTTCAAGCGATAATAAAGGAGATCAAGGATCAAGCTCATGTCTGAGTAGGGCAGAGGGATGTTTACTGCTGTCTTCCCCCATATATACAGCAACCCCTCCACAGGGCATGAAAGACCAGAAAGGCACGTATCCATCCGAGCTGCTGACGTTTGCGTTAAAGGGACACTAAAGGCAAATAACAATTTATGTCAGAGTGAAAGCCCAATGTATGACAACTTCTAAAATGGCAATATTATCAACAGCAGTGCCCTACTTACCGAGAAATTAAGCTAAATGTATCACATGATGAGCGCCACGAGTGGGACATTTTCGAAGTGATCCCGATGACGTAGGGAAGTCGGCCTACAATAAATCACTAGTAATCAAACTAGCAACAGTAAAAAAAGAACATTCCGAGCATCAAAAGACGTAATAAAATGCTGTTTGTTTGTTTCCGCTTGATTCATGGAAAACAAAACCTCTGTGGCGTTGCCATGGGGAACGGCGCGCGTGGTTAAAAGGTTCCGTTTTCGCCGAACTGTGCCTCGCCCGTCTCAGTGGTAGTTTCGGGATCGCGTACTGCCGTGCGTGTTTTGCGCGCTCGTGAAAGTCGCTCTGACAGAAAGTTCGACAAAATGCCGCATGCGTGTGATATTGCCGGATGCCCGAACGGTGCACAACGCCAGTGCTGCAGCAAAGAAACTGGTGTGTCTTTTCACTGGGTGCCGCGGAATGAACCCGTACGCTCGAAGTGGCTTAGTGTCATGCCATTGCGCCAGTGTGCTAAACAGTCAAAACCTCTGCGTGTGTGCTCGCTGCACTTTCGTACTGAGGATTACGAGACCAACCGCAACTTGGTGACGGCTTTGAATGTGCCCATCCGAGCAAGTCCTTGCCGCAGCGCCGTTGTTGCTACTGTGGGTCCCGCTACTTCCGCTCGGCTGCCACTAGTGTCGGCGGCCGCGCAGTAAAAGCGGGCAACGTTGGGCACGGCAGCAGTGACGTAGGAGAGTCGTATTTTCAGGCGGGAGATTTGAAGCGCGCTAACGCAATGCGGACCACTAAAAACGTGATTTTATTTCAAAATAAGCACTTCCTTGGCACAAAAGCAGCACTACGAGGTTTCTGGACCGCTATTTCAACAATCAACGTCGACTTAATATTTGCCTTTAGTGTCCCTTTAATGATTTTCTCCATCAGCTAATGATTATGTACGCTCGAAGTTTAATCGAGCACTGTCAGCAGAGCGCGCTATACGAGAACGGTATACAGAATTCCATCAAAGGAAGTGCTGGCTTCACGGATGAGTCACAGTCTCGAAAAAGCTAGCCCAATGCCGCGCAAAGACTCTGTAGTGTACTTTAATTGTTGATGACAAATGAGGAAACATGTTGAGATTGTGGGCGAACTTTGGGACTGGAATGCATGATGACAGACTGCATGTGTATATGCTCGTTGGCTTAAATTTACGACTTAGGATGCCGCTTGGGAGTTTTTAATTGATTCATTGACAGGATAAGAGAGAGCCGAGCCACCAAAATAGTATCGAAAAACTGTATATCTAGTGACATAGTGTCGACTGCAAGCTGAATGCCCATATTTGAAGCACGTCCATGCAAAGCCAAGAACTGCTGGTTTTGGAGGCTATGAGCTTGTGTTGAGACAACAAATGTCTTTCAAGCCTTGATGAACATATCCTTGAGTGTTGTGCTTTGAACACCCACATTTATATTCCTCTCAAAGAAAGTGGCCGAACTCCATATATGCATAAGACTCTGTCACATGACGAATGAAATAAAGAGGAAAATGAGTGCCGAGAAGTGAGGTGTGATCTTACGAAGGTTAATATTTTTAAAAACCAGTGATACAGACCCTTCTTCGGTGTGCATGCTTGCAAGGAAAATGCCAAAAGAAACAGAATAAAACTGACTGCATACTTATCTGCAATTTGACTTCTTATTCTTGATAACTTCTCCCTTAATGCTCGCCATAACCGTTAAAAACCACGGCGGAGAGACGCGGTCAGCGCGGCAGATGCGCTTTGGCTCCCGTTTCTTGCCTATGGCAAGATGGCCGCCGCACGCGCGGCGCGGCTTCACTGCGGTTCATTGGTAAGTATAGGCGGCCTCCACTCCAGCAAGTTTTATTTAAACCTCCTTGGTTGTACCCATAGGAAAATTTTATGATTGGAAACTAGCTATCAAATATAAAAAGTCTGTTCATAAAAATCAACATGACCTTCTAAATCTCGCTAATCTAAGAGGAAATACTCCTTTCTATTCTCTCTGCAAACAAGGCTTCTGGAACATCCCCTTTTGTCGAACTGAATACGGACGACAAATGTTATGGTATACATGGCTTGCACATGACGTTGCTGCGGTCCTACTGCGGCGGCCATGTTAGTGAACAGCCGCACAAACAAGCTGCACGTACCAGCCGTGCAACTAGTGTTCAGTTCGACTAGCCACCCTAGTACGACGCATTGCCACAGTCACTTTCCTTTTCGCGAGCCGTGCATCATGCCGCCGGTCGGCACAAGGCAGCCATGAAATGCGGCGTACTATTCAGAACTGATAGGGTAAGCGTGTTCTCGCTATGAGGAAAGGTGCGGTTGTGTGACTCGCTTCGAAGCCTTCGAAGCGTGTGTGACACGCTTCGACTCAGAACGGACACGACATCGAACATCTCTGCCTTCCCAGAGGTGTCGCGCGTACCAGGACATCGTGAACTATTTGGTTTTCAGCACTGACCTGGTTACTCTGGGCGAAATAAAGGCGTACAAATCAATGGAACCGCACGACTACTTTACCAGCGGCTGGGTAAAGAGCCTGTATGAAAACGAGCTTCCCGACCGTAAATTTGATCATGCTTGCAAGGCAAGTTGAATGGTTCATGAAAATCGCCCATTCTCCAGCCCCAAGTTATGAAATAGCGATGCACGAATGCTGCTAAATCAACAAGTGCTGATGTTCGCACTTAGTTCTCATGCGAGTGCAGCGAGGTGCACACGCTACAGCGCGTTTTTCGTTCGCACGTCTCCTGTGCTGTCCAGTTTGTCATAAACATAGAGGGATGTAGTACGTGTGTGTGAATGTAGTTCTGATGGTTTAGTCACTGCATGCGGACTGTCATCGGGAGCGAACCGCATTCGGCTTCATCAACACGCATTGGCCTGTGCTCGGCGCCGTTCAGTCTCTGCTTGCCATTTTTCATGACACCGTTTTTTCGTGCACTCATGTCGCGCAGCGCCTGCATGCTTCCAGCTGTAGCCGAGTCTAGAGACGGCGGCTACAGCCGCCGTCCCCAGTCCGCCGTCTCGTCGTCCCCAGTTTGGGTACATCTCGTCGAACAACGCAGACGGCTTTCCTACGAACACAAGAGCATCCATGCTAATCAGTGTCTTCATATCTCCTCTCTTTTTCGCTTGCATGCTACGAAGTGCGCTCCACACACACGAACGTTGGGGTGTTGTTCGCCGAAATTTGCACGCCTTCTGTGCGCCAGCCAGGTCCTCCGACGGTTCGCGCTGAGCATTTTCGTATGCTCGCACTCGCCTTCAATAACCTCTCGTATTTGAAAGAAGCTCATACTAGTGGGCTGCTTCTTTCTTCCGCAGCTGTCGCTACAATTAAAGCAGCCTGCAGCTGCGCATATAACCATAGTAGAGGAAGAAACTCGCAGGTGCGACCAGGCAGCGCTGAACAAGGTCTAACCGCTGTTCACCAATATGGCCGACTCACTCCTAGCAGTGACGTCAAGTGACGTAGGTGCAAGCCATGTATTGTTTGCCTCACTTGCTTAACACACTCCTCAGTAGCGAAATAGAATTGGAGAAACGCAGTATAAGTGATATTAAAAAACATTTCCTGTAACTAATCTCCGTAAAAAAAATTGCTGTACTGTATGAAGAGAGATCTATTTTCATTATTTTTGTTTGTTTGATGTTTGCTGTTGTTTTGGATTAATTATTGGGTCAAATCATTATCTTTCGTGATTGACTGTCGGTATATATTTACATTTACACATACTCTATCTTTGTAATCATAAATATTGTAGAAACAAGGTTTAAATTGTCACATTAACCATTTCATCTCTTTTTTCTCATGTAACACGCTGGTTTGATTTTGTGGTAGTATTAGTGATAGTATTTTTTTTCATGTATGAAGCGCGCTAGTTTGTTTTTGTGACAGCATTTTCACATCCTTGTGTGTCTCTATGGTATGCCCTGTATACGGGGGCTTGGGCTTTCCTCAAGCAAATTGTATCGCTTTTTCGCCCAAGCTTGCCTACATCTTCAGGATGTAAATAAAACTTTGATTTGATTGATTTGATTTGAAATACCGCCTAAAAGGTTCTGTCCTTTTGAGCTCCTGAGTGCTAGGGTCCCAATTCGAATTTTAGAGCGCAGCTCGTCGGAGCCCGTTCCTGCATTGAGCAGCGTCGCCACTGCTGTCGGTGGCGTAACCGATATAGAGAGGAAAAAATAAAATTAAAAAAAATACCCAGGAATGAATGGGATTTGAACCTGGGCCCTCTGCGTGGCAGTCGAGTATTTTGCCACAGAGCCACGCCGGTTCTTGAAACACCTTTGCAAAACGCCTTTTACAGGTGTCGTGTTGGGCAAGGAATCGTGTTAACCTATGTAATATGGTGTGGAAGAAGAGTAAAATAACAACCAATCATCGCACAATGCTAATTGCACAACAAGGGTGTGGTTTAATGCTTCCCATCCAATGCTTCCCGCCATGCATGTTACACGTCCACCCCTCGCTTTCGAGGGTCAATAAATGATGATTAAAAAAAAAGATCACAGTCTCGCTTTGAGGCGAAGCAACAAATGCGATACCAACAAATTGTAATGTTATATGAAGTGAGGCTAGCTGCCAACTTCTTTGGATCCGATCTCGCGTAACTCAACAAAACGCTGTTTTAAGGGAATACGGCCATTCCAGGGACCGAAGCAGTTTTTGTGCTGTCAGTTCTCTAAACACGAAGTAAGCATTCAGAGCACAGCAAGTTTATGAGCAATCCCCTGATGCCTCGAGATAGTGGGTCCACCAGCAACTGTGCCCTTCGAGCGACGCAGCCGCCCCTCACCTCCCCTGGCATCCCTTCATGCCCCTTACGAAAGATGGGTGGGGCGTTTCTTTTCTGTTTGATGAGCAATCGACGTTAGACCTCGCACGTGGGTTGATGTTATTGTACATGTACTCCGCGCAACGGTGACGGCTGGCTCGTTTCATTTCCGCTTCAACCACGTTCGTCGCCAGCACTTGAGAGCTTTTAGCCGCAGGTAGAAATGCGATGCCCGGGGTGATGTTATCAATTAGGGCTTTATACAGAAAGGGGAGAGTGTCCTTATAATTGCTATTGCAATACAAATAAATTGAGCCATTCCACACTGTGAGGTGGATGACTAGAGAAGCTGTTTAGTGCACGGCACAGAGGGTACATGGTGGAGGCCAGTTTTGGTATCTAAAGCTAGGTTGTTAACGGCCATGCTGTTAATGTTTAATACGCAATAATAATGTGAAAGCCTTAGGTGCCTAATCAAGCACGAAAATTGACCTTTGGCGGCGTCAACACGAGTGATGCAAAAAATTATCACATGATGACGTCATCATGACGTCATACACCGTGACGTCAAATGAAGACGTCATCACACGACATAGGCACTTTGCACTGCTTCCGTGATGGGTGCACCAATCATGGAGGCAGTGCAAAACTAGGTGATGTGCAGAAAGCTTGCAATGCCTGTGATCCTGGAGGTGGTGCAAAACTGCGTTAGGTGCAGAAAGCTTTCAGAGGGGGGCGGGTGAGGATCCATAAATCGAGTGAGAAGAAAAAGATGGCTTTCACCTCCCAGTCATGTTAGGCGAATGCATAAGAGACCCTGTGAGTTCTTAAAAAAAATTTTCTTTCTTTTTTTTTTTTGCACTGCTTCCTAGAGGACACTAGGGGGTTTTCCGAATACCAACGGAATGTCCTAGCCATATATACAGCTTCGTTGTAAAAGAGAAACGAAGTTTGTTATATCGTGCTCCCACATTGAATGCACTGTCGGACTCTTTCGCGGAAGCTCAACTTGAAGTGGATCTCCTTCTTGCGCAAACGATAGTCTGGAATGCGCAAACGATAGTCTGGAATCACTGCGAGAATGCTCTTGCTTCAGCACATAAGCCTCAGAGAGAGGCAAGGGAGTGTTGGAGATGGTTGGGTTTCAGAGGCTAGCTAAGTGATGTCATGTTGCGCCCAGCAGTAGAATTGATCGAGAAGAAAAAAGCCTGGCTTTTGCCTTAGAGTCATCTTAGGGGAATGCATTAGAGATAGTGTGACTCTTTAGCATTGGAGCAACTTCGTACGTCGCGGTGTTTGTCTACCACGTCTGCTGATAACCACATAGGTAGATGTACTTAGAATGTTATTTCATAAAGTACAATTTTATTGATCCAGTATTCTGTTTATTTGCTAGCGTCAAAAATAATCGCCGAAAAGGTTATTCCAGAACACTAAACTGCATGATGCCCTTATTTTTCCATTATCAAGTGAAATATGGAGTGCTCCTGAGATGATTTCTCTCCATGAGATTAGGAATGAATCGAAATATTTCTTGTTATTCATAAGAGCCCCATAATAATTATTTAGGTGCTTGAATGTAAATGCAACTGCAACTTGCTTCTCCAGTGTGCTCCAGGATGTGAAATTAGCTGCTCCAGAGTGCTCCCGGATGCAAAGTTACCCGTTTTAAAGTGCTCCAAGATGGAAACTTTTGCTGCTCCAAAGTTCTCCGCAATGAAAATTTTGCTGCTCCGAATCGGAAGTCCTCAGTAGCATCACTGAATCATGTGATCTAGTTGTATCGTGTTTTTAGACTTTGTATAATTTTATAAAAATTGTCAGAATGAGTGCGGAATCACTGTATTGCTTCACCACAAAGCATATCGCGAGACAATGTACCATGATGCTAATGGAAGGGAGTTAGAAAGTGCCATTTCTTTTCTATAAACGAGATATTTAAACGGACACTAAAGTAAAATATTAAGTCGATGTTGATACTTGAAATAGCGGTCCAGAAACCTCATAGTGCTACTTTTGTGCCAAGGAGTTGCTTATTATGAAATAAAATCACGTTGACCTTCACGAGCGTGCAAAACACAGCAGCAGTACGTGATACCGAAACTACCACTGAGGCGCGACTGCGTGAGTGAAGCAGGGCGCCGGGCGAAGCACAGTTTGGCGAAAACGGAACCTTTGAACCACGCGCGCCGTTCCCTATGGCAACGCCAAACAGATTCTTTTTTCCATGAATCAAACAGAAACGAACAAGCAGCATTTTATTACAACGCTTGATGCACGGAAGGTTCTTTTTTTATTGCAGCTAGTTTGATTACTAGTGATTAATTGTAGTCGGACGCTCTCACGTCATCGAGATCATTTCCAAAATGTCCCTCTCGTGGCGCTCATCGTGTGATAGATTTAGCTTAATTTCTCGATAATTAGGGCACTGTTGTTGATAATATTGCCGTTTTAGACGTCATACGTTGAGCTTTCACTTTGACATAAATTATTGTTTGCCTTTAGTGTCCTTTTAAGCCTCTTTGTGCAGCACTGTATTTTTGAGGTATATTTCAGCAACCTTCGTTTCACCCATTACATGACATTCAAATCACCGCTAAGGACACAAAAATTTTTTTCTTGAAAAAATAATGTAGGGATGGCAAATAGTGCACTAAAATGACTGTCCACAATTTTTTAGAACAGAATCTCAGAGGGTCGATCGAGCACAATGTCTGGGACGTTCGGCATGGGATGACTCTGGTCCATTTAGGTTAGAGCAGAGATGCTCATTTCTGGGAAAGTGGGAACCCCGAAAGCTGTGTTTCAAGTTTGTTTCTTTTTTGCTACTGGATATCTGTTCGAAAGAAATCCCGCAGTAAGCAGCTACCCAGTCGAATGATCCCTTGGTTTGCATAGCAGTTTCTTTTTGGAGTTCGGTGAAAACGCTTTTTTTTCCTTCCTTTTGACAAAAAGAAAATCCAGTTTTCAAACGCACTTTAAACCCAGATGGTTTGCATGGTCTAAACCCGTTTGAAGATTCATTCATGTTTGATTGCATATAGTTCTGATTTCAGATTATTGTGCTGCACGGATTTCCTCTGTCACTCTCTCAGCCTAGGAAAAAGGTTTTGCTCCGAAAAAGGCACATGAAATGCTTTTATTTTAAGAACAACCTGTTCTACAAGAAAAATAATTGTATACTTGAAATAATCACACAAATATGCATAAACTAAGCAAGTTTCATCAAAATCCATCGAATTTAAAAAGTTTTAAAGCGCAGTATTCCCTTTAAAGGGCCAATAAACAATCCCACGGTCTGATATGTGTGATGAAGCGATAACTGCGCACTTGTACGATGTGAACATGCTGCCACAAGAACTTTGCGAATAAGTGCTGTATAAGGAGAGTTCCAAGGTATTGAACAACCCGCTTTGGCTGGTGTCGGTTTCTCGCTTGGCCTTCCCACCCTTCTTGGAAGCCAAAAGGGGTAGGTAGGCATCGGCCACTGTCATGACAATGCATACTTCGGCAACATAACACGACGTCAACGATTATGTCAGCACGCAGCCATTGACCCAGCAAGGCTTCCTCCACGTGTCGCTCATGTCAGAGCAGCAGTAGGGTCACTCTAGCAGCACGGTGAAGAAGCATGGCAAATGCGCAGCCAAAACCGTGTCACCGTATGGCCAAGCTGCCGTTTCGTAGTGCAGAAGACCAATCGATGAAGTCGATGCTATGTAAAGTTGCCCATGGGCAAGCACCATAGAGAGCCTCCATGTCCTCCTCGCCTGCTGCACAGGTGTCTCGCCCTCGCATCCTCTCATGTGCGTCACGTGATCCTCCAGTAAGGCAGAACACAGGGAAAAAGTTTGGCTTGCCAAGGCTTGACAGGGAAGTGGCAAGGGCTTGCCTCCTCACATCATGGTTGTACGCTGCTTCAAAATATTTTTTATCTGTTTTTTTGTCGTACACTTCATGCGCATAGACCACAGCAAGGTCGAGCATTCGCTAATCGAGATCGTTCCTAACGCCTCGCTAAAATAAAACATCTTTATTCTCAACACATACAGTTTCCATAGAGATAACAGACACTGCTCTGCGTACCTTGCGACGAAAGTCGCGGGGCTGGTGGCGGGCGGCCCGCCGGGCGACTTCAACGCTCCGCACCGCGAGTGGGGCTACCCGTCATCGACTGCTAAGGGGAGCGACCTCTGGCAAGGCAACCACTGATCACGGACGCATACTCTTGACGCAGCCGTTCTTCCCCACCGGAACGAGCACTTCGATCGCTTGAGACTCCACACCAGACCTTACCTTCGTCAAGGGGTTGGGGCCGACCTCCTGGCGTAACCTGCACGAGAACTTGGGTAGCGATCACTCCCCATGCAAATTTAGGGTCACGGATTGGGACCTCTTTCACAAAATCAGGGAGGGAAAGACAGAATAACCCACAGACTGCAACGACTGGTTGTCGCAATGGAAAAGGGACGTTGAGTCTGCCACCAAGACAGTCTGCATGGTCCTCAAGGTAAACAGGATGGACAGTCGTCTCGCCCACATCCTCGAGGCTAACGCTGGTCTCCTGGCCACGTGGAAGGGGCAATGGCTCATCGTAGACCCTGTAAAAGGATAGCCGAACTCAACCGCACCATTGAGGAACACTGTCGTGCGCTCGCTAAGCAGCAGCTTTGCAATTCGGTTGACGGGCAAATGCGTACGGGAGGCAAGTGGAACCTGCTGAAGCAGCTCCTGGACAAATCGGCCTCTAAGTCCAACCAGAGACATAGCTATGTATAGGATTTTGCACGAAGCCAAATGGGAGGGCTCCACGGTTGAGGACATTCTCCGGTTGTTGGCCTACAGATACCTACCCACGGGCCCCTCAGGCAATGCAGACTTCCAGAGGGAGTACCTGGACGCTCCTTTCTCTAAAAATGATGTCTGGGCTTTTGAACCTTAACAGCCGATCGGCTTTGGGGACGGACGGCATCTCGAACAGGTTGCTTTGCAATCTAGACGAAGAGGCAGTCGCCACGTTAACGGACGAGATCAATTGCGTGTGGGACACGGGTGACGTCTGTAGGTTCTGAAGAGATTGCCCCTCTCGGAACGCACGGAGACAGTTCACACGGTCGTGCAAAACACCTGTCTTTTTATTTACCTACTTTTACATCAAGGACTGTTGAATGTGATACACAACTAGGAACATGCTGAGTGACCTTATACAATGGCAATACAATACACAGAACACATAACATACACAATGTGGCGCGAACGCGGCGTCGCCGACGTTCGACTCACCATGAGGGGCCCGCGGGAAACGAGCCACGGTATCGTCCCCCACGGACCCACCGCGGGAGACGTCCATCCACGCACGCTACCAAACCCCAAAGAGCCTCGCTGCTGTTTCCTGCACACCAGCCTAACCTCCCAGGTGGCGCTGCCGGTGCCACCGCGTAAGCCTACATCGTGCGAGCACAGCACCACATCTCGCTCGGCAGCTGTTAATGCTAACCGCGGCTAATCCGCGAGGCGCGCGTGCACCATGAGGTGCAAGCGACTTTACAGGGGGTGATAGCACCCCCACACGTCCCGGAAGATTAGAAGCTTGCGTCAGTAGTTCTGATTCCAAAGTCAGGTCGGACCCCACCCCCCCACCCCCCCAAACAACCTGTGACCAATCTCGGTCACTTCGTGCGTGGGAAAGGTCGCGAAACACGTTGTTCACAACCAGATATCTAGGTATATCGAGGAACGCAAGCTCTTCCTCTACAACATGATTAATTGAGGAAAAACTGTAATGACACAATGAAGACGAGGACGAAGCGAAGACACAAACAGACAGACATGGGCACCAACTTCCAACTGTTTATTATCAGAAACCGTGCCGATTTATATAGGCTGCTTAACAAGGTAATCCCATAACAGAAATAGAAACATGGCAGAACTAACAGTTATGAGTCACTAAAATAGGGTCAAGGTATGCGCCGGAAACTGCATTAACGTGACCTGTGAAAACTGATTAGAGTTTTCCCTCAAGTAATGAACCAACTAGCCAGGGGCGTACCCGGGGGGGGGGGGGGGGGGTTCAACCATACTTTATGTATGTTCGTGCGTGCATTTGTATGTGTACGTGTACATATACGCAAGCAAAACTGAAAAATTTTGGGCGGGGGGGGGGGGGTTGGGGGGCTACGCCCCTGCTACTAGCTCAGAAACTAAGCCCTGATGATTAATTGGTTTTCGCCTGTCCCTCTCCACTCAGGACGTCATGAAACTGATTCAACACCAGATCATCGATAGGGATACCAGAGACGTCAGGGGTATCCTGGTGCTGGATCTCGAAAAAGCCTTTGATAAAATTTTGTATAGGCATGTCCTCTATTCCATTTCGGACATGTACCTTGGGTGCAAGTTCCACAGGTTCGTCACTTCGTTCCTTCCGTGCAGGGGCGCCACTCTCAAAGTGGGCAAGGTAACATCTGATCCTTTCAAGCTGGGGGCACTGGGCACTCCTCAGAGGTTGGTCATTTCGCTGCTTCTCTTCAGTGTCGCCGTGCGCGGCCTCTTCGCCCGTCTCTCCGAAGTGGACGATGTTAGTCACGCTCTCTACGCCAATGACATCATGTGTGGTGCGATGGCAGCAGTGAAGGCAGAGTCGAGGAATCGCTACAGGAGGCCCTGAGGTGCACGGAAAAATTCTTGGAGGGCACGGGACTCCGGCTCTCCCCGTCCAAGTCCGAGCTTCTTTTGTATAACCCGACCAGGGTTGCCAACCGTAGGGTAATTACCCTACTTGTAGAGTATATTCAGAATGTTTCGACCAGCGTGGGATAGTAGGGTGATAATACAATTTTCTTATAAGACGTAGGGTAATTTCCACATTTTGCTTCTCATCGATCAGCAAAAAATCTAGACAATCTGCGTGACACATTCGAGGGTCACATTCCTAAAGAGATCTGAAAAACTAAATCTTTCTTTGAGTAAAATTGAAACTGTCTTAATTCACATGTCACCAGCATAGGGCAGAGATTAAATATAATATGTCAAACATCCTTGTGCTAGCATTGTTGTTTTTTCTCATGGATGGTTTTTCAAAAACCCTCTCCGTCATCTCTTTCGTTCGTTGCGTGGAGGTGCTTTTAAAGTTTGGTATGATGGTCGGTTTCAGTTATTACAGCGAAAGCCCTCGTTAAACGCGAAGAGTGACCGTCGGCGTCAACGCGAGTGACGCAAAAAATCATCATGATATAACAACTTCACCTCATGACGTCATCGTGACTTCACAGGTCGTCGCAATTTGTGATGTCATCATGAAGTCATAGTGACGTCGCTGTGACATCCAAATCTGACCTCAAATGATGACGTGATCACGACATCATCACGTGGTCCTAGGTGAGCTGATCCCGGAGGCACCTGAAGTGCAAAAAGCTTACAATGACTTTGATCCTGGAGGCAGTGCAAAACCACGCTCGGTGCAGAAATCTTTTGAGTGCAGGGGGATCAATACAATCGACTGAGAAGAAAAAGAAGATGGCTTCCGCCTTCGAGTCATCTTAGGCAAATGCATAAAAGACCATGCGAGTTTTTTCGATGACAGTGGATGGATGGAGTTTGTACCACACCTTCCTAATGAGTCACATCACGTACATGGTCGCCACGCATCGGTGGTACTGATACGCAAGGGCAAAGCTCGAAGCGCTGATGCAGACGAGCATCAAAAAGCTCGGCATAGCCATGGGAGCTAGCACGGAGAAGGTTATGCAACTGGGAGTTCACAACATTCTCAACGATGTTGTCGAGGCACAGCAGACAGTCCAGGTCGTCAGGCTCTCGTCCTCGCCTGCGGGGAGGTAGATCCTGGAGGCACTCAGTTGCAATTCCGCTGCCGTCAGGGAGAGGCGATGTGTGCCCGACGTGGGGACATGGGAGGCCATCATGGTCTTGCCATTGTAGTGCAACGTGCACCAACTGGAGAATGTAGGCAGACGAAGGGCCAGGGCGGCCTCGCTTCTCAAATCCGTTGCCAGCGATCTGCGGTCAGTCGCATTCGTCAATGCCACCCAATATGGTTCGGTCGACAGGTTCATGGCGACTGTAATAGTCTACAGGGGCAACCTCCTTAATGCCACATCGGTCTGGGGCTCATCCCTGGCACTGGCAGAACAGGTCACGGTGGCCCTCGCCCTCTGGGACGAGAGCATGCCACAGGTCTATGCAGATTCCCGGGCAGCAGTCGGGGCCTTCGCCTCGGGTTCGGTCTCGAGGGAGGCGGCCGTTCCCCACGTCATTACTTGGTTCCCGGCCGACATGGGTCCTCGAGTATCCCCCATTGTCCCCAACGCCAGTGAGCTGGCCCATGCCCGTGTGCGCACTCACCCACCGTGCTGGAGAAACACTGCTCGTGGGCACGGATGTGGGACTCCACAAGGACTCACTTCACATGTTCAACGAGGTTACAAAGCACTATAAGCTTGGCAGGAAGGTCTATTCCACGCCAAGCTCTCCAGGCCTCAGTATTCCACCCTTCGCATGCTGCAGACTGGGTCCTATCCCAGCCTAGCCAGGGTCAGCAGGGATGCGAACTCGTTCGTGCCCCATTGTCCGTATTGCGGAGATCCCTTCTGCACTTTCGAGCACATGTTCTGGTGGTGTCCCTCGTTATGGGACCACGATCGTCACACCACGGAAGAAGAGTCGGAGGAGGCACTCAAGAGCTTCGACACCGCCACTCGGCTACAGGCCGTCTAGAGGGTTGCGACATTGCGGTCCGGTACTGCCTGCCCGCCACAACGTGGGACCTGCCCACGGGGGCTTTCCGAGTTGCCCCTCAGGACCGTAATAAAGTTCATTGTCTGTCTGTCGGCTTGTAATGAACCAGTCCGAAAAATTCTTGCAATAGAATGCTATCTATCGGGAACGTAACAACTTCCAGTGCAAAACTAAAATTTGCTATGTGGTGTGCTGAGGGCCCCTTCGAAAGCTTATTTCTGCAGATTTGCTTTTCTTGATTGTAAGTATTTCATTTCTTTAATTTAACCTGTATTGGCACTTATTATTCCATTCTTTCTGGCCCCATAGTAAATGTGTTAATACTGCACATAGCACTAGAGCCATCCAGTTGAAGGCGCAGCAGCAAAGACATCTCTGTTGAAGACGCAGGTTTCAGCAGCGCCTCCTCCGCAGCCAGCACCACCGAGTGGAGCAGCGACGGATGCACAGCAGCAGCAGCCGGCTGCGCAGGTAGGAGGTCGTGTGCGTCCACCACCACTGAGCGAGCTTCCCCGATTGGTGCAACTGGTCAGGGGCAGCCCCCAGAGCCCTGCCATCCTAGTGTCCCCCCCGCGATCATTTACGCCGGTCCCAGCGTGTGTTGCCAATGGTGACGTGTTTGCACCGAGCGCATTTGAGCTGTTGCCGCCACCCGCGCGCCGCAACTCACGCCAGCTGGTGGCGTCTGCACGCTCGCTATCGGCCAATGACCTGAGCGCCAGCTGCGCTGCACTGGAGCCGCGTCGAGAAGTGGGAACGTCGCTGGATGCAGAACGGCTCGAAGCGACACTGCTGGGCCGTGAGATGGAGCAGTCGTTTCGTGCGTCGGGCCGCCGAATCATGGCACAGGGTGTGACAACCATAGCCAGTGTGCGTGGGGGCAGCCTGGTGAGGAGCACCTTTTCTGCCGAGGCAGCCAGCCGCAAGCTTTCAGTGCCCGACCCTCCGCCAGCATCGGCAGTGCCCCTGGCCCGTCCTGCATCGTGCCACCAGCTGAGCACCATCCTGGCAGGCAGTGCCAAGGTAGTGGCGGGGATGCGGCGCGCCGGTGGCGGCTTCTTTCCTTCAACGCTGCACGGCTTTATGTCCAAGGATGAGCATGTCCCGCTTCTTCCTCTCTCTCTGGGAAGCTTCACTGCAGCAGCATGCGACTGCACTCTGTCTCTCTCCTCGAGCCTTAGTTAAGACCAGTTGACACCCACGTATTGCTGTACATAAGCACCTCATGGAACGGATTTTATCCTTATTGTACAGGCCAAAGTTTCACACGAGTTCTCACGTATGGTAGCCGTAGTGAAAGCCACATGCTTGTCAAATGCAGCATAATCAATGTCGTTGGGAGCATAGAGTTTCCTAAAATGACCTAGAGGGAACTCTGGCGCTGCGATCGTTCAGCCACCATGGGAATGATGGGTAGTACACGGATTTGCCTAGTCTTCGTGCTTGTGGGCTTCGAACGCACTTGTGGCTTTGTTTATTGCTATGTTTTGGTTTTCTTTCGGATAAAAGAATGGATCGTTGTGAACTTCGTGACCAGATTTGAATCGGTGAACCTAAAGAAGTTAAAGTGGCGAAGTGAAACTGCTGATTTTTGCTGAACTTCGTTTTGCGACAAAGCGGATGCAGGCGATGCGGAGCCAAACGGAGCCGAAAGAACGAAGTTTAGACAAATCCGTGTACTACCCATGATTCCCATGCTGGCTGAAGCGCGATGCATTGCAGCTCCCATAGACACTAGCGCCAGAGTTCCCTCTAGTAAGTATTGTAGGAAACTCTATGGTTGGGAGAGCAATGTTGGCTTCTTAATAATCTTAATGTTTGGGCTTAAGAGGCACTAATGGAACGGTGTCATGTTCTCACAGCCTCTGTGCTTTTATTTACTGCACGTGGAAGTTTGCTCCAAATGTGGCTTTTTTGCATGTCGCATTTTATGTTCATCTGGCTTTGTTGAGTAGTGACAAGTAGCAGCAGCTATCCCTTATGAATGCGCCACTGGATGTAGCAATATGAATGGTGTGTGCACACCTTTAAGTGTGTACATGCACATGCTTTGTGTTAGGTTTGACTACTGCCCTGCCATTGATTAAAATGTACTGATGGGCTAGTTGGTGAGCCATGATTCTCGAACAGGCAGCGCACAAAGGCAACGAACACGTACACAAAAAAGACGCAAAGACAAGCGCTGTACTGCAACTGGTGATTTATTGTCGAAAGACCCGGCTTATGTATGTGAACACGCGCATGCGCTCTCACAGCAGTGGATACGATGATGACCGAAAAATCCGAGGAAACCGCACAAATAAAGTCACAACAAAAAAACAACAGAAAAAGCAACAAAAAAAGACAAAAAAACCCCCAAAAACACGTGGTTCTGATAAAAAAATTTTTGCCACACAGTATATGGTTACATACCAAGGTATCGGCGCGCTTTTTCAGAGAACGCAACCGAGGGGCAACTGATACACTTATCTTTCCATTTGTCAATTTCTATGGCCTCGATTACCTCTCTGGTTTCCTTCTTACGTTCCTTGCGCACAATCTCCGTACCTGTTAAAGTGGGAGCACAGCCACAGTCCCTACAATGGAAGGCCAAATGCCCAGAATCTTTTGCTGCAAAGTGGCGGTTGTGTTCCGTTAGCCGTGTGTTTATGCACCTGCCCGTCTGACCAATGTACACCTTGTTACAGGTCAGAGGGATCTTGTAGATCACCTCTTCTGTGCATGCGACGTAGGGGTTGCGATGCTTGATTTCACACGATTGCGTGTGCATCTTAGCGCCATTCACCTTTTTGCACAGGCCCGACAATTGCACTGGTGCCGAGAATACAACGTCGACACCGGCTTTCCGGCCTATCTTTCGCAGATTGTGCGAAATGGTGTGCACATAAGGTATCACCACCGTATGCCTGTTGTTTTTCTGTTGTTTTTTTTTGTTGTGCCTTTATTTGTGCGGTTTCCTCGGATTTTTCGGTCATCATCGTATCCACTGTTGTGAGAGCGCATGCGCGTGTTCACATACATAAGCCGGGTCTTTCGACAATAAATCACCAGTTGCAGTACAGCGCTTGTGTTTGCGTCTTTTTTGTGTAAGTGTTCGTTGCCTTTGTGCGCTGCCTATTCGAGAACTGCCACTGATGATCAACAAAAGCTAAGGCAAGTTTCATTGATTCATTGTTGGATGCCTTTATTTAGCGTGACTGGCTGTCCTTATTAGCGCTCTCCGTTGGGGTAGATGGAGGATAGTTGAAAGCACTGTGCACAAAAGGATATGAGACACGAATCATTCTTCACTTTAACAACGTAGCAGGAGACTTTAGCGCAGTCTTGGCCTCCTGCAAGGAATACTCTCATGGAAAGACAGCTGGGTGAGTTGGAAACTTATCTTGACATGGCCAGCGTGACTGAGAGGAAGGAAGAACACAGCACTGTGCTTTTGTTTTGCCTTCCTTGACCTTAGGCCCATATTGACAAACCAACCTTATACTTATATTCTGCCCTCCTTACCTTTTCGGCACCTTAACGCATTTCATAAACAAACCTTATACTTAAATCCAACCTTTCCTTAAGCTTATCGCTGTGATAAGGTGGTAATTCATAACGTAGCCAGGTAGGTACCTTAAGGCTCCACTTATGTGGCGCAATATGGCCAATTAATTACACAAATAGCTTTACAAAACCAATCAGTTTTGTCACAC
The DNA here is from genome assembly GCF_013339695.2 of Rhipicephalus sanguineus. Classification (NCBI taxonomy): domain Eukaryota; kingdom Metazoa; phylum Arthropoda; class Arachnida; order Ixodida; family Ixodidae; genus Rhipicephalus; species Rhipicephalus sanguineus. Next base: position 1,298,462 of record NC_051185.1, on the reverse strand, counting down.
TTTTAAGAAAAGGTGACGTATGCAATGGGCATCCATATGTGCAATTCATGCTGCGAGTGCTTGGGAACCATCAAAATTCCATGGAACAGTTCAGCAATGGCATGTTGCTGAGCTAATTCCGCTTTTCGAAACGAGCACTTCTCCGGCATGTTCCCGAGCTGCCGCTGAGAAACAAGCCCTCACTACGGCGATTTTCCCGTGCCACCACTCCTTCAGCTGCTGGTGGCGCTCAGTTTCTACGGTGCAGGCACTTTTTCAAATTGTGAATGGTGACTTGGTGTACATACCTTAGGCCACACTTCCCTGCATTAGTAAACATGTGAAAAAATTACTGAGGATACGGCATGGAAGCGAACGTTTCCCAGCAGGAAGAGGGTTTTTATTTATTTTTTTTTTGCTTTGAACTCACAGGGCCATTGCTCGGTGCGCTGCTACACGTCGTTCTTGCTGTTAAACTCTTCTTATTGTCTGTCAGTAACGTCGCTTCCTATTACAATCTTTTTTTTCTATCACAATGCAATGCTTTCAAGCCGATCAGCAACGCTGGATCTTCAGTAAAATTCAATTTTCACCTTACTGCCGCCACGACAACATATAACCAATGAACATGAATAAGTAAACGAATGCTACACACTCAATAACCAAGCATATGTATTACACACACAAACATCCACACACTCACATATGCACACAAACACACGTGGACAGATGGAGAAAAAGCCACTCGCAACATCACGCGTCTGTAGGTGCTGTTGTAGAAACCAGCACTTCGTGAACAGGCTCGTCTGTCTCCATATGCTGTTTCAGCGGCACGTCTCCGCGAGTTGCCAGTTGCTATAGCAACCGTAAAGTGCTACCAAACAAAAGAAGCACACGGTATGGCCAGACGAGATGCGTTCTTTACGCAACTTGCATGGGAATGTGTGCCTGCATTTGTCTCATTGTTTTGAGGAGCATTTGTTTTCTTGCTGGTAAAGCAACAATGGGCCAGCAAAAGGACGTAGCCTCGCTTCCATGTTCGTTCTGCAAGGCTGCCTTGTTTCTGAAACGCACTGTGACTTTTTCCCTCCCTTGTGAAAGGACACCTTGTAGCTCTAGGTTAAGGTTGGTTTGTGAATACGGCCTTACTCATGCAGGCCAAATCAAGAAAGTGTCTGTGTGAAAGAGAAATGTTGTGAAGTCAAGAGTTTGGTGGAATCCCGCCTGACCACTAGGTAACCTCGGGCACTTGGATTTTCTTCATTTTGCCTTATCTGGCTCTCTTGTTGAGCATGTGTGTTGCTTTGTTTTTCTTACAGGGGAATGAATTTCCTTCTAGTCAGTGCGCCTATGGTGTCCTTTTCTTGTCCACAGTGTAGGCAGGACAACAGAAATACAGTAGAACCTCGTTGATACGTTTCCAAAAAAAATGCGGAAAATAAACGTACGATCCAGGAGAACGTATGATCCGAATCCAGTAAAAATTGAGGCTGACAAGCCCATATTGGGGTGCAAGGGCAAAAAACATTTATTTCTCAAAAACATGGAGGGACTCTTCGATTTTCGAACTCATGGCATCTCGCTGGCAGCCAGAGGTCAGCCAGCTAGTTCCGGTCCACCAAAAATAACGTCGTGGTCATGTGTATTGAAATCCCGAGACAACCCAAATATTGCAAAATAGAACTCTGGGACAACCAGCGCAAACGTAAAGAAACGCTACCGCCGTGTCAGCATACGAAACTTTGAGCCGCATGAACGTCGGTTTTTTCTGCATTGCCGCTTGAAAATATGGGCCTAGGTTTGCCGAAGAGCAGAAGTGATATTCTCGAGCATGCGCATTTGGGATACGATCACGTACGTTCGCAAGATCACGCGTGACTTGCCCCGTCTGTGAAGAAAACTGCCGCCCCGCTAAAGGCTTAAAAAAGCTCAACTCTTCGCAGTGCATGTAACATCGCGGTACAACACGATACGCGAAATCTCGCGAAAGTGATAAGCGTACCCGAAAGCGACAGCTGTTCGCGGCTATCGCGTACTACGTCGCACACTCGCGCTGATCAGATTGCGTTCTGTCCTAATTTGAGACATGCGCTGGTATGTTCGCCGCCACTCGTAATCGCACCATCTCGCACGGCGGAACGGGCTTTAAAAGATAACGCCCGGCGTAATGGCAACCGAAGGTGAATTCCCCAAGTGCGCGCGCTGCGATCTGTCGAGTCCTCACAAAGATGGCGGCGAGCGCGCATCGTCTCGTTTTGGCGTCTGATAACCAGAAACCTCCCAGATATCTTCCAGAATTTTCTGGCAGCTTCTGATGACCCGCTAGAGAAATACGCCGACTGGAATTGCGCCGGGCGGAGCAACCCAAAAACGAATGCGCTCCGGGAGAAAAGTGTGGGGGGGAAATTATCGGCCATATTCACTGGGCACAATGGCGGCGTTGCTATGGTTACAGGTCGCGGCTTGTTGTGCAGCGGTGGCGATGCGGCGGTGGCATGTGCGTTTCCGCGGCTAGCCGTTAGATTTTGACGGCTAGCGTCGCCGCCTGCCTTCGGGTCGGTGTGTGGTTGACAGAGAGCGGCGATCGGGCAATTCGGAGAAGACACGGAGGGGACGATCGAGCAATTCGGAAGAACAGAGAAAGCGCGGAGGGGGGAAAGGCACTGCGGAGAAGCTGCCGTTGCCAGGAAATCGTACTAAGTGGGAACGTATCAACGAGGTTCTACTGTAGATATGCATAAGCCACAAGGGTAGAGGCAAAATATAAACACTTCTGATGTTGCCATTGTCTTGCAAAGCAGTAAATGTCCTTGAGGAAGTAACCCTTTTATAGGAATATAGATGTTAGATGACCAAGCATGCTTGTGCATACCTATCAGCTGGCCGCAGTGAAGAACTGTCAGCTGTGAGCAGTGCCTGCATTGTTGCCCTACCTGCGACATATTGAGCTATTCTGTTGAGGCTACAAGTTGAAGTACTGTCTCATGGTACTTTGTATCCCATACCATCAAAATATGAAGCTCTTCTAATTACTGCCAAGTGTGCACATCTCGAAAGCTTTATCAAAGTGGTTCAAGAAGTTGAGCGATTTGATTCTGATGAGTGTTTGGATGACAGTGAAATATTAAATGCACTTGAGGTCCTGTTGACCAGAGTTGAACGGAGGACCTTTTGCTGCCCATCATGCAGAGTCCTGTCAACTGGATCTGCAAGTGCAGTGGTAGCAGGCAGTTTGTAAGATTGAGACAAAAATTGACTTTGCCTGTGGCGGCTCAGTGCACTTGTAAGCACTACAGTAGACTGTGCCAAGCCCACTTTGGGCATTTTGATGAGCTTTTCACCTTAGGCCTCCTGCATGTAGACACTTTGTTGTTGCACTTTGAGCCGCCTTGCTGTCATTGAGGGCAGCAGCTGTGTTCCAGTGGGGGACTTGTGTTGCTTTGATGAGCTGCCAAGCTTACTGACAAGCCAGGGCCTGGCATGCTATTTGTGTGTGCTTGAAACATGAATTCCTTAATATGTGCGGTTTTACTTTGCGCTACCAGCTGAGGGCTGTGCACATTGCTTTTTTGGGATAACTGTGCTGGTGTCTCAAAGTGTATTGCCTCATAATGCCCTTTGAAACATTCTGCTGTCCATGTAGGTAGGGCACATACAAAATCACTCCGTCATTGAACAACGCAAAAAGGTCCCTCGCATCCGAACATGAGGTAAATTTCAAGGCAGAAGAGATAGCAGCAGTGACTGTAGAGCTTGCTATTGAAGCGAGAAATCAAAGTCTTTTGTTGCAAGTGCTGCTTATTCTCGAAGGTATTCTCTCAGAATCTGCACGGAGCCGTTTAATTGGCCACTTGGGTAAGGCACAAGTACAGAAGAAATGTTAAGGACCACTGTGGTAGCTACTTCATTGTGTATGCAGTAATTGAGCTAGACCAGTGTTTCTCAGCCATGAATTTTCGAGGACCCTTGTGGACCGGTGGAATAGATGAGGGACTCCTTGGTGTGAGAGAAGGAAAGGTTGGGGGGGGAGGGTCACAACAGAGCATGCAGCGTGAAGTGTGTGGCTTTTATTTAAATGTGTCTCCCTGGAACCCCATTTGAGAATGACTGAGCTAGACAAAACTTTTCTGTAGCGTGCAAATATCGTGATCCCAAAACGATGCCACTTTTCTTTTGCCCTGAACATCATCTGCATGCCAACTGCTTTATGTCCATCCTCTCTTAGTGGCTGCCTTCTTAGTGGCTGCCCTTGGCAGGTGGTAACAAATGAATGTGTGTTTGCATATTTTTCTTAAAAGCTAGGCATGTGACTGTGCTAATTGTTTCATTGAACAATAGAAAAAAAGGCAAGATTTCTGCAAAGCGGTGGCTAGTGCAAAATCTGATTTTTGAAGATCTATAGTGAAATATGTGTATTCCTGTACATATACAACCAAGCAAATGTAAGCTGTAACAAAGCAATTTACAGGCCATTCTTGTAAACATGTGCAATGTTTTAAGCTCACTTTGAAATCTTCAAAGTTCTGATTGGCTCTTGCAAGTAGTGCCTTTATTTAACCACGGCTCTCCTTAAAAAATCTAGAACTGAGGGCAAGGGTGCAGAGGCAGCATTTCTTTTCACTGTTTGTTGCGGAGTCAATCATATGAACACACTGGACAAATTTTTATTGTTGCTGCATGAAGCAAGGACATATGATAGGTGTAACTCTCATCATTGCAGGCACCCACGTGTGACGAGGTGTCGCGACACATGCAATACGTTGCCTTGTTGGAGACATAACAAAATAATAATAAATAAAAATTAAAAAAAATGCAGCCAGCCAGATTTCACCGTGGCACGCTGCCATATGGGGCCAACACAGGCGACATGGGGTTATCTTGGCAATTTTTTTGTTGGCCACCATGTGCCACCAGCATGCTGATGGCTCCACAGGAGTGCGATGTTATCTGGTTGCCGCAGATCTTAACTGTTTCTACTCCGTGTGTTGCAGTAACGTTTGGAATAAAGTCACCCAATTGGGATAAGAAGGACCCTTGCATGCTGCAGATAAGCATGTGAAGACACGCTAAGAGTGTCTTGAGATGTTTGCCCAAGGGTCGGAGGTCACGTGACCGAGCACATTCTAGGAGATCTGAGGTCACAGTATTTGTACATGTGGTTGAGTACTTATGCAGTCCATTAATCTATAGCAGCTGCAAAGACAACAAGAGACTGCTTGTGTGGCAGATTGCATAGTCGGAACTGGCAGCACAATGCATTTTTTCATCCCAGCATGGTGACAGTGAGTGCTTGTGCCCATGTAGTGCGGCATATTCACGTTGGAACAGAATTTGTACGAGAAAGACTCTGCTTTTTGAATAATGCATTAATAATGATTGAATCACTAGCAGCATTTGGCTAAAGGGCTGGGTGTAGGATGTGTTCATGCGCTTAATCTTTCTTTTTTTGTTATTGAACGGTTTTTCATTTTGGGTGCATTAACTAAAGAAGTCAGAGCCAGCACTGCGGCCGTCTCCTATTGGCAGACATCACAGGAAAAAGGGAATGCACAGCTTGCTCACGCAACACACATGCCAGGGATGCTTGTGGCAGTAGGAGTGCTTTCCTTGCTCGTGCGCCAGCAGCAATAAATTCCTCTTTGCACTTGTTTCCTTGCTTTTCATTTTGCTTGGTGAAATGTGGCTAACTATGCCATCAATGCGGTGGCGTTGTGTTACTGGAAAGCCTCACTATGGCCACACAACCAGTAGGGTCAAGCTTTGGTAGGTGGCACCTACCAAAGCTTCATTTTTTATCTGGTGATGTCGATAGCGCACTTAAAAAGTGTGATTTGTTCAGTTTTTACTGAAAGTACTTTATGTTTTCTCACTTGTATCTTTAAAGAATCCCCTGGAAATTGCAAAAAACAATGGAAAAAAGCTGACCGGAGCTATATTTGCCCATTCTCACAAATTTGAAATGAAGCTTACAAATTAATGCGTGTTTTGAATTCTAAGAAAGACGAGTTCTCTTAAATTGTTCTGCAAATGGTGGAAGTGCTGGAAAATATTTATGTAGCTGGCAGAGCCATTGAAGACGGTGTCGTTATTTGATGATAACATTTTGCCTGTCAGTCTTTGCCATTCCAAGTTTGGTGCCCTGAAGTGGGTGGGGAAAGTCCTGATATTGCCACATTGTGGTTCCCTGCCACAGTCTCTGTAGAAAAAGGACACCAATTTGACCTGGTTGGTCACAGTATTAAATAAGTGAACTGAACTGTTTTGCTAATATGCTGCATCTCAGTTACTCGATGCATCTTTAGCTGCTTTTCTCTTTCACTGCCTACAATTTTTTTTTGCACTAGGGTTGCACCTGCTCAGTTGGGGTGGCAGGCTGTTTGCAGTCCTGAATTTGTAAAAGTGCTGTAGTAGAATGTTTGTGCGCTTTGTGTTGGTGTAGTGAAATTATGGTCAATGTACGAATGGCCTGCAGGATGAACTCCAGTCTTTGGCTCACGACGCGGAAACCATGCAGTCCCCACCGACAGTCATTTCAACCCAGCTCTACGATGACCTGCGTGGTGACAGGTAGGGTCAATATGATTACTGCATCGTTATTAAAGGTGGGAACAGTTCTGGTACTCGATGGTATCGCTCTAACCTCCCTGTTATGTTCAGAGAAAAGTTAGATACCCATCAGCAACTCATTAAGGTATAATATTAAGAAATTTGCACAAAGAGAATTTATGCTTCAAAATAAACACACACAAATTATTGTACAGTGCTTTGGAACAAAGATAAAAAGAATTTTGACAAAGCCTAGCTTCAAAGTCTCTAAGCTCATACTACATAATCCAACAATGTTTGTAGAGTCGGTACATGCTTATGCTGCACAAGGTCAGCTTTGGTCAAATGTCAACCAGCACTCTTGGTATAGAAGTTGTTCTTTGTGTTACTCCTGTTGTTGGAGGAGTGCAGTCTTGTTTTCCTCGCAGGGGCGCCTGCTTCAGCAGGTCAGTAGTGCCACCACACAAATGAGCTGACAGGGTTGATCCCATCATACCTTGTGTGGCTGAGCCATATCTGGGAATGGGGGGTGTTTGGACCTTGTGGGGTTACATGCGCTACTCAGTGTCTTCGATGCAGCGGCCTGAGGTGTTGTGCTTGAGAGGGCATTTTGTCAGCCCCACTGCCCTGCGCCAATTCTGAAGCCCCGTACCCTCCTCCCTCTTTTCTGGGAAGATTCCGCCTCTCAGCCCAGCCATGTGTGTCACTTCCTCTAGGGCCTCTGGGCCTTGCGTCTTGAGAAGTGCGACCACATGCATCTCAACCAACCCCTGCATGCATGGTGTAGCGCAATCGGGCAGTGTGTTGTCTGTGCAGCAAACCAATGGGAGAACCATGGCCGCTCTTGTGATGACGCCACCAGAAGGGCACCACTATCGACCGGTGTACCTAGTGTGCGAAATTTTAATGTGCAGTGCGAAACTTTCGGAAGTTGTTGAGTAAAATGGTGGCATAACACAATTGAAACTAAAATTACTTCCAAAATTTAAACACTAACAACACTAACAAGCATTTGGATGCATGATTGCAATAAATGAAGCTGGTTCTGCATTGTCTGTGCTTGCATGTTGTAGGGGTTCTTAATTAGATATGAACACAACAAGCAGTGTGTGGGAACTTGTCACTCGTTTGGATCGCTCCGCGCGCTATTGGAGTGGCATTCAGTCTCGCTAGTACTATGCCGCAGCCCTAACAGTCAGAGCTGTGATCCCCTAACGCGCAGTCCGCATTGAGTCACGACCCCGGCGGGTTTCAGGCCAGTGGAGGCAGAGATGAGTCTCTCAACTGAAGGTGTTTATTTGCCTCAGATGCACATCTGCCAATTGCAACAAATACAGTAGCACATCCAATTAACACAAGAACACCCCAGTGGCAGAGCATTACGCACTACTGGGAGAAACAAACCAATTGTACAAAAATTCTGCAGATCCCACGCCTTGTGCAAATCTGTTTCGTGCGAAGCAATCAGTGGGTACCTTATGCTGCATTTTTTGTCTTTGAGCCAAACGTGGGAGAGCACGCGCACCCATTTCCTTTCTTTAACTCTGGCGTGATTGCGGACTGACGGCGGGAGCCAAGAGCTCACTTGGAGAGCGAGCACAGTTGCCCCTTTCCTGGCAACCCCTCCTTTCCCGCCGCACCACATGCTAATCCTCGCTTCCCTGCTCATGGGAAAAGGTTACTCGTCCCCTGCGAGGGAAACAACCCTCACGGGGGGGAGGGAGAAGGGAGGCGAATAAAACAGCCGACCGGGCAGGAGACGACCTCTCTTGCTCCGCTGACCTGTGGGAACGACCCACGCACCAGATCACCCCCAGGACCCGCGAGTCGTCGATCGACCGAAGGAGTAAGCATTACCCTTTGTTTTCTACTAGAGTGGACTATCCCTCTACGCGACATTTACGCGTTATTGCTAGTGCAGCAATAAAGTGTTGTTTGTTGTTCTAGCCTGTTGCTTTATTCGCCCGAACCCGTTGTAGCTGCGATGACTCGCGCTACGGGAAGGGGATGTTGACACATGCACGGTACGACTGTGTGCAGCTGGAATCGGAGCTAGGCTTCTGCACCAGCCGTGCATAGGAGCGGACCCCTTCAACGTTACGAGGTGGATCAACATTTTTTAAGCATAGTATTTGTGTGCCCATCGTGGCTTTACGAGGCATGTCGACTACACTTGCATTTAAAGGGTAACTTATGGTATGACGTAATGGCTGCACTCAGTTTAGAGCACTGATGTCAGTATTATCGAAACGAAGTGCACTTTACGGTGCGATCATGTGAATATCATATGTAACTTTAGTTAGCGTATTCTTCTGGGGTCTAGCAATGCTTGAATATAGTTTGCTGAATCATAGCAATACAAATTTAATGTTTATTAGACTTCTATAAAAGTGGAGCAACGCTGGAACCACAATTGACATTAACGGGGCATCACGCCTGTATCATATATATAAGATATATATTTAATGTTAATTGCATTGTTACAAAATTAGATAGCAGCACTGCAACCACAATTGACATTGCACTGACATTACGCCTGCATAAGGTCTTTTTCCAAAGCTGTTTCAAGACACAGCGTGGCTCTGTGGTAGAATACTTGACTGCCACGCAGAATGCTTGGGTTCGATTCCTGCTGGAATCCTGATTTTTATTATTTGTATTCGTCGGGTCAACACTGCTGGTGCTGGTTTTTCTTAAAGGGACCGACAACTGATTTTTCTCGACCCAGTTTTTTACGGCGCGACAGGAAGCTCACCCTTCGTAGCATTTGTAGCTGCAGTGGTTTATCCGAAAAGCCCGTAGTTATTTTATAAGCAGTATTTTTCGATCTGAAAAACTCCAAACACACATGAAGGCTTGCTCCAGCATCGCTGAGAATTGATAGCGATGCCGCTAGCCCTTGTGAAAGCTGTCGTTGTTCTGCTTTCACAGGAGTTACTGTAACTATGCTTAACCACATTTATTTTGAGCTTTCCAACCATTTTTGAAAATAGCAAGCTGTCACAATGAGATGTGTGGCTTTATACACCTTCCCGGTATTTGTACAGCGCTGTGTGCGCCTGCGCCCAAGGCTGCCTGCGCCTGTTTCATGGATGGCTTCTCCCGGCGTCGTTACTCTCTCGATACACGAGCCAAGCCAAGTAATCGAAAACGTAACTGTGCATATGCACGGCCGCACCGAGTAGCAGCGCGCGTCATTTCTGAGACGAAGTGTAGGCAGCAAAACTCTGTCGCTCCAAAATCTTAGCGACCTGGTAACTGCGTGCACGGTTGCATGAACACGCTGAAAAGTTGCTCAAGACGCACTGACGAGCATGGGATCATTACGTCACGCGAAGGAAACGCCACTTTAATGCATACTACTAACGCAGGCCTATATGTACATTATTATGGACTAATACCTTTTAATATAAAGAAACGAACAATATTTCAATACTAACAAAAAAATCGTCGACCGCGTACAGCAATCAACGGTCATGTGGCCGTCTTCATCGGATCGTCCATGTTTTTGCCGCCAGAGGCGCCACAAGTCATTTCTCGCGACTTTCAGTTAAGAATTAAAAATATAAATCCATCTCGCACGAAAAAAACAGGGTTGGTTTGAGTCAGTGCAACGGACAATCTTTACATCAGTGGAGTCAACTCATTTCATATTCTGGGCAGTTGTCGGTCCCTTTAACTCTCTCACATTTAAATTTCAGATGTGTGTCTCGCCTTTCTGGGAAGATCTTTGATAGCTGACACAGCCGGTCGGTCGGTCGGTCGGTTTTATTGCCATGTCCCCAAAAAGTTTGTTGTGTCTTACTCATCAGCATCATTTTGCCTTGCACAGTCATTGCACTTTTTCAAAACATGTCAGATAAAAAGATGAGCTCTTAGTAGTGTTTTCAGTGTTATGGAGCACAGGCCTTATTACTCACGTGCAGTGCATCTGCTCTGGACTCTGCAAGCGAGGCAAGTGACCTGACCGACTCGAGTGCACGAGAGAAGGCACGCAAGAAAGTGACCAAGCGACGACGAGTGGCCCAGGTGGAGCAGCGCTGGCCTCGTCTGCTGGTCCTCTCGGTCGAAAGCGGCTCGGTGGTCGAGTGCCAACTCGAGTCGTCCAAGGGGAAGACAGTGACCTTCAAGTTTGATATACACGACATGTTTCCACGGGACATTGCCAACAACCTGGTATGTTTCTTGCTTGGCATGCTGGATATATTATCATTGGGCACGGTTGTGGCCTAAAACCACAATGCAATTACAGCGGGGATGCTACCGTTGAGCCATTTGCGCCAAACTGTGCTGAAACACTGGCACTTCTTGCTACATTTATCGAAAATATGGTTGCATTTCCCCAAGATAGAGTTCACGAGTAGCCATGCGATTCTTAAACCTCTGTCAGAGGATGCACATCTAGTCTGAAAAGGAAATGCTCTGAATAAGGATAGGGTAGAGTGTACATGGCAGGCATTCCCAAATCATGACAGGCAATTCATTGCCGTCCCAAAACTGAAAGGTTTACAGTTACTGCATATTGCCAGTACAATCATAAGGGGCCCAAACTTGGAGGATAACAAAGAAACTTGAGAAAAGTTAAGAAACACACATAAAATGATTGGTGGACTGTCACAGGAAGACAGCAGTAGCTTGTATTCGAATTGACATTAAGAGGAAATAATGGCCCTGGGCAGGCCACGTAATGCACAGGACATACAGTCGAACACGGATATATCAAACCCACATATATCGAATTTTCAGCTATATTGAACGCGTAAATTATCCCCTTGAAAATCCTTTGTAAAAGTACAGAAATTCGTACGTCTATATCAAACGGTATTTTTACCCACCATCGGATATATCGAACGCCGTGCGAGCTGGAAGGTGCGCTTCGGCACTCACTGCGCCCTGCGTCCTTCATGGCACCGCGCCTCAGCCGACACCTGAAACACTCGAAAAACGTGAGGGCGAGAGTGCTCGGACTCTACTCCTGTTGGGTGCATTCTCCAACTTGCGGAACGGCTTTTTTTTTTCCCTTTTTTTCTCTCTTTCTCATGCTTTCTCCGCGTTACCATTGGCTCGGAGAGCAGGAACGAAGAAGCCGGCGACCTCCTTTCGCCTTTTCCTTCTTTTTTTTTGTTGCTGTTTTGTGAATTTTGATCAGCCAACCACAGCCCGCCCCTTTCGTATTTGCTCAGCCAACCACAGCTCGTGCCTTTCGTATATTGCTGCTGCCCTCGCAGGTAGCCCGGGCACCGGGGTAGCCATCGCCACCATCGCGACTGATCACGAGCGCTTTGTTGGCAGAGTTCACTTCCGCGAGTTGTCGCATACCACCGCATTCCTCTTTTGCATGCGTGCTCACCTGCGAGCTCAAAAACATCGAGTTGAAGTTTCTGCTGGCCAACGCAACAGCAAAGCTGCAACCGCTCGACCAGGGCATCATCAAGTCCTTCAAGCTGGGCTACAGGAGGCGACTCCTTGATAGGAGTCGCCTCCTGTAGCCCAGCTTGAAGCGTGCCGTTAACCACCACAGTGGCAAGAGCGCACAACACGCAAGCACCACAAAAACTGCACACGTCGGCCAAAGCTCGCTTCATGTAACGGAACATCACGAAACTTCATATCGAGGCCGGCGACTAGGACGGCCTCCTTTACGGCGGCGGCGGAGCACGGCTGACATAACGACCACTCCGATAAGTCTCAAGAGCGAACAATGACCCGCCAACCACAACTGGAGACTTGCAGCTGTCCGTCAAGCATAGTGTAATGCTTGACCCCTCATGTAATGTCCCATGTGGGACCTTTGAGGTATTATGAATAAATGAATAGTGTGCCTGCACGGCCAGCCTGGTGCCTGCGCTCAACACTTGCTTCATGCTACAACGGAACTTTCAAGGAATTCAAAACTAGCATCGCAGCGCGCGCGGAAGCGCGGGGCGCACAGTTTTGTCGGCATGGAGGCAGGCCCGGCAGGCTGCCATTGGCTGCTTTAACTTTGAATCTCCATCGACCCTAGCGCCAATTTCGCCTTCAGTTACCGCCCCTTTCAAGCGGCCGCTAAACTAGCAAATTATTAAAGATGGTGTCGGTGACGTAATCATGACGTAATTCTTTGGGACGCCGGAGCGGCGTGCCAACTTGCTTTTCGCCTTCTTTTTTTTTTCTTTTCTTCCTCTCCTTTTGGTGCGATTGTGGGCCACACGCGAGCGGCGAGGCGCATGTACTTTAACAACGTGATGTGGCTAGCGCTATCTTGTGGCACGCTGCACAAGCTCGCGATGGCACTTGGCGCGTGGGCTCCGCGGGCGGGCGGGCGGCGCAGGCAGCGCGGAAATGGCGGCAGATACGAACTCGCGTAGGTAAACGTTTCGCCCCGTCTCGGCATCGTTTGTTTCAGGGCAACTTCGAAACGCAAATGTAATAATTATTATACACAGAAAATAACTGCCAGTTGGGCGTGTTGGTATAGATTCATGATGGTGAAGCGCTAAAAGAAACGGGACTTACGAAGAACACAGGACGCAGCGCTACTAGCAACTGAGTTTATTTTGAAAACAACGCCCTCATATATACAAAATGTACGTCATCACTAAAGCCAAAAAAAAAAAAAAAACGTTAACACGTGATCATAAAAGAAATAAACAGGTGAGAGATAAAAACCGCGCATGCACCTCTACCAAGGCAAGAAATGCACTTCATTTTACGTTCTCTCTAAAAAAGCAACTTCACAATCCGATAGCAAAATGGATGGCTGACTAACGCAAGCATTGCCACTCTTCCTTATTTGATAAGCCTCAACGATCTCCCTGACAGTTCGATCGGCGTGCTTGTCAACAACAGTGGTTTTTTCAAAGTCAGGGTTGCATGTGCACTCTTTACAGTGCATTGCTAGATGTGAATACGGTGCCCCCTTCAATGAACTTTCGTGTTCGCGAAGGCGTACATTTACGCATCGGCCAGTTTGTCCGATGTAATGCTTTCCGCATGTAAAAGGGACATCGTATACCACATCCTTTCTGCATTCGACAAACTTTGTTCTATGCCTGATGCCACACCCATGGTTGGTCTCAGTACGTTTTTTGTTTGCCAACCTTTCCACTGCAGGGCATATCTTAGCCAACTTGTTTTTGGCCGAGAAAAGTACACGTACCCCATACTTCGACGCTATCTTCTTTAATCTGTGTGACGTGCTGTGCATGTATGGAACAACGGCTATCTTCGTTCTTGTTCCGCCTTCATCCTCAGTCCCGCCGACCCGTGCCTGTGTCCTCATCTGTTTTATCTGACGGCGATTCTTTTCGCATGCCAAAAGGATGCACTCATCAGGAAAACTAGCTCCTTTTAACCGGTCAACCTGGGTCGAAACACTTTCATCCATCAGATGCTCGCACGATTTAGTAAGCGCTGATTTGATGCATGACGTCGCAACGCCATTCTTCACTAGTCTAGAATGTGCTGAATTATAGTTTAATAGCGGTTTCTTCGTTCTAGGGTGGTACATCCAGCACGTCTTGTCAGGCAGAAATTTAATTAGCAAATCTAGAAACTGAATCTCACATTCTTTTGGTAGCTCAAAGGTGAACTGAAGGCCGAATCCTTTCTCTTTAAACGTTTTTAAAACATTCACAAGGCTGCTGCTGCCATGCCTATATTTCATCAAAACCAGGTAATCATCAACAAATCTGAAAACCTTCAAATTCATGCCATCCAGTTGCTTCTCAATATCTCTATCCACCTTGCTTAAAAATATATTGCAAAGGACTGGGGCGACACAAGAACCGATACATATGCCTTCTCTCTGGACATACACCCCGTCATTCCATCCCACCAAGGTGGACTTGAGATAAAGTGCCAGCAGCTCCAAAAAGCCTTCAACAGACACCCCGCTGGAGTTACGAAAGGTAACTTCATCGTTGTACTCTACGATGCACTCTCTTACACTTTCTAGTAAATGAGCATGAGGTATCGAGTAGTAAAGGTCTACCACATCAATACTAAAGGCATCGCGTACCCCTACACCTTCAGCCCCGAGATACTGAACGGCATTCGTAGAATTAGGCACTAAAAATGGGTCAGAAAGGTGAAGCGAATCCAAATGCGTCTGCAAATAGCCAGAAACCAGGTGAGACCACGAGCCCCTTTCGGAGACAATGGTGCGGAACGGTAACTCCGGCTTGTGGGTCTTTACCGTAAAGAACGCTTGCAATAAAAGACCCTTCTCGTTCTTCATTGTGGAAGACAGCCGGCTTAGGTTTAACTCGGTCAAAAGCTTCACTGCACGTCGTTTAACGACGGTGGCCTTTTCCTTAACTTCTCGGAAGTTTTTCTGAATTGCGGTTTTTGCTTTTTCCAAAAACATAGCCTCGGGCAACACTACAAAAAAACCCTCCTTGTCCGATACCATGGCACGCGAGCCGCTTTCCACCAGGGACTTAATCACAGGTTCAAGTTTCTTAGCTGTCACTGGCTTGAGTCTACTAGAGGAAAACACACTAACGCATTCATCAATACACCTCACTTTTTCTTCGTCCTTCACTTGGCTGGCCACAGATCTGGATACTCCCACCTTTTCGGCGGCACCAAACGTTCTTTTTTTTTTTTTTTTTTGGCTTTAGTGATGACGTACATTTTGTATATATGAGGGCGTTGTTTTCAAAATAAACTCAGTTGCTAGTAGCGCTGCGTCCTGTGTTCTTCGTAAGTCCCGTTTCTTTTAGCGCTTCACCATCATGACACAGAAAATGCCGCCCAGATGGCACATTTTGATCGTTATATCCGATATGCGGCCAATAACATATCGTTATATATGGTTTTTTTCCTCATAGACTTAATGCATAAAATGACACACATAACTCGACCCATCGTTATAACCGATATATCGTTATATGTGGTATCGTTATAAGTGGACTGCACTGTACTAGACGGATGGGAAATGCAGCTGGGGTGGTGGAATGAAGAAGCTTGCTGACGTCAAGTGGAATCAGCTTGCACAGATTGGAGGTCATTGGGAGATCCTGCAGTGGTCATAGATCAGGCTGAGGATTTTGGTGTCTGCTTTTGTGTGCGGAAAAGAAAAGGAGCACCTGAAATGCTGGAAAAGAAGCTACAATAGATCGGGAGATGCCACACCCACATGTGTGCGTGCAGTCAACCTGTCTTCTTTCACTCCTGCCAAGATGGTGAAGGCTGCCAACCGGAAGAGAGGCACACAAAGTTTACATTGAACTTTCTACAAAATGTTCCGTTGTGGTTTCATATAACGTTCTCTGTACGAATGGTTTCGATAGTGCTTGCCGTTCTCTTTCAACATTGTGCTTGCACTTGAAACGTGTCCAAGGAAACGTGGTTTCGCTTGTTTTGGTATGCCTTGCTGGCCGCCGCTGCTTGTTTTGTGATGTTTTTCTGCACGAGAAAGGATTCCAACGAAGCAGTCTATATTCTGGCATTGCTGCGTGTTGGCACTGCATGCGATCACAGCATTATTTGCTCTCTCAAGTGAAAACCTTCAGTTTCCCGAAAGATAGCCCGGATTGTGGCTGGTCATGAGAGACAATTTGACGTCCACGAAAGACTCGCGTATTTGTTCTGTCCACTTTGTGCAAAAGAAGTCAGTTTATTAATATTGTTGCGTGGTTAAGACCGACGTTAGCAGTGCATAGTAGGATATACAGTTGATGCCGGATATACAGCATAGACCGCTTATAACGGAAGTCGCCGGAGTCGCGAATATTCGCACTATAAGCGGTACCGCACTATAACCAAAACAACATTTTTGAAAGGTTGCATGTGTACAGAACATGACCAACAGGCAGGCGCGCAATTCTGACTATCGCGGCATGCGACTGGGGTGCAAGTTTGCATCTGCCTACATTTGAAAATGTTGAAGGGTTAGCGTCCGCGGACCTGCGGTGTTGACCTAAATAACGCGGAAAAAATGCGCCGTCACGGGAAGTCGCCGCGGTAACACACTGCGCGTGCGCGATGTCGAAAACAGTTACGACCACAAACCACCGCTCGAGTGTTTCACACGCACGCCCGCGTTTTCGTAAAAGATGTAAGTCACCCCTTCTAAATGCAACAATTGCAAAATGTTTCATTGTCTTGGCACCAAACCGCAACTTCTGTAGTCCGCGGCCGCCGACATGGCAGCTAGCGCTTGTTAGGCCTAGCTTGCGCGTTGCAACTTGGCATGCCGTGATGAGAGCTTGCCCTAGACAACACGGAGATCAGGCGTAGAAGAGATCGCACTCGCGAGCCAAACCGAGGGCATCACGCGTGAAACGAAGTTTCGGTTCGCGATCGGGAGAACAGCCGCGGCAACTATCCTGAAAAAGTCTTTCAAGCTTCTAAGTCCGCCTGTTGGTGGCAAAGGCGAAAGCTCAATCGTGTCTCAAAGCATTGTTACTTGCGGGGGAATCGAGGTTGCACGTGCGATATCTGCACTCTACGACGAAGCAACGACGAAGCGCGCATGTCAAGCGATCGAAGGGGGCAAAGGCTTCTCCGTCAGCCGCGCAACCGCTCCCCCTCGTCACACCACGCACCCGCGCCGGGCTGCTGTCCCCCACAGTCATCTCCTTTTTTTTCCCTCCCTGCTCCTTGTTCGTTCGTTCCGCATCCCCTCCTCCTTTGTAACGCCGGCGCCGCTCTCTCCCCCGCCGGCGCATCTCCGCTGAGAAGCACGCTCGCACCCTCGCATTTCTGCAGGCGTCGTTTCAGTTCTTGAAATGCCTGTACTTGCGCCCTTCCCCGATTGAATTTCACGTCGGTCGTCGTCAGGTGAGTTAGTGGCTCGGCAATCTGTGAAAATTCCTTTACGAAGCATCTGTAATAGGCGCACAAGCCGAGAAATCGGTGTACGGCCTTCTTGTCGGTGGGCGGCAGGAAAGCAGTGATGGCAGCTGTTTTCCAGGGGTCTGGGTGAACACCATCCCTGCTGATGACGTGACCCAAAAACAAGAGCTCCTCGTTCGCGAAACGGCACTTTTCAGGCTTCAAGGTGAGCCTGGAGGTCTTGATCACTTGAAGTACAGCTTCAAGGCGCCGGAGGTGTTCGTCGAAGCTTGAGGCAAACACAACGACGTCGTCCAAGTACACGAGGCACGTCTGCCACTTCAAGCCAGCCAGCACTCTGTCCATAACATGTTGGAAAGTCGCAGGTGCCGAGCAAAGACCGAATGGCATGACCTTGAACTCAAACAGGCCGTCCAGTGTTATAAAGGCAGTCTTTTCTTGGTCTCTCTCGTCGACTTTGATTTGCCAGTAGCCGGTCTTGAGGTCCATCGACGAAAAGTACTTTGCATTGTGGAGTCGATCCAGGGCGTCGTCTATCCGTGGAAGAGGGTACACGTCCTTCCTCCTGATTTTGTTCAGGCGTCAATAATCGACGCAGAAACAGAGGGTTCCATCCTTCTTCTTCACTAACACTACGGAAGACGCCCACGGACTCTTGGACGGCTGGATGATGTCGTCGCATAGCATTTCGTCGACTTGTTTCTTAACGGTGTCTCTTTCTCGCGTCGAAACATGGTAGGGACTCTGACGGAGTGGTCGTGCATTTTCTTCCGTTATGATACGGTGTTTAGCAAGGGGCATTTGCCGGACCCGCGATGATGACGAGAAACGGTCCTTGTATTCCTTCAGAAGGCATCGGAGCTGTTGCTGTTGGAGGGCGGGAAGGCTTGGGTTTACGTCGAAGGATGGCTCAGGCATTGGGGTCGTCGTTGTAGCTTCGTGAGAAGCTAAAAAGGCAAACTCATCGCTGACAGCCAAGATTTCTTCGATGTACGCAATCGTCGTGCCCCTGCTCAGGTGTCTGCATTCTTGGCTAAGTTTGTTACCATCACGCTTCCTTTTCCTTCATGCAGCCGAGCAGTGCCTCTGGCGACGCAAATGTGACGATCTAGCAGCAAACGCTGATCGCTCTCAATGACACGTTCGATGTCTTTGGCCTTTACGGTGCCGACGGGAATTATGACGCTGGATCTAGGCGGAATGGTGACTTGATCCTTGAGCACGTTCAGGGCATGTTGACATGGGTTTATACCGTGTTGAAACCACCATTGTGGTAAATCTCAGCAAAAAAAAAAGCAGTTCAATCGGTTATCTTGTGTATGGTGGCTACTGACGCTGTTCAAAGAACCGTGGGACAAGCTTTTAACGTTCATTTAGAACTACAGCTCTTCGTTTCTTAGAACTGCGGCCGCTTGTCTCCGCGGCGAGTGCTGCACAATGGTGAAGTACTGCTCTGTGCCTCAGTATACATCTTCCGCTCGGGAAAAATGCGTTAGCTTTCACAACTACCCTAAGGACCCGAAGCTGAAGAAGGAGTGGATTGTCAAGCTCAGAATGGGAATGCGCCCCACGCCTTCATCGACCGTGTGTAGCAAGCATTTTGCGGACGGGGACTTCTGCTACCTACCGTACGCGCCACTCTTAGGTAAGCTTGTGACCGTGTTTAAGCGCCTCGCCAATACTTAAGCCGTTTATTGCACACAGGCTGTAAGCATAGCCAGCCGACTTATACCAGGTACAGTGCCGTCCCACAACCTGCCGCGAAGGCCCCTAGACTAGGAGCCGACGACGCGGCCTCCGAATCGCCTCGCACGTAGGCGCACCTCGTGAGCTCAGCTGAGCGGCGCAGGATATCTGAGACTACGGCTGCATTTGGATGGTGTACATACGTACAGGAGACTCTCAGTAAACGGAAATCTCTTAAACGGAACTACTGCATCTAACACGATTGGTTTCATACTTGGATTCTGCACCCCTGTTCATCTCTCAGTAAACGGAACTCCTGTTAAACGTAATACATTTTCCTGGTCCCTTCAGGTTCCGTTTACTGAGAGTCTACTGTATGTTACTTATGAAGGCAAACGCGCGCCTAGTGGACTGCTTATAAAGTCAGAAGCGAAACCTGTTGCCACTGTTTAGTGCACATTCTCTAAAAGCTTTTACCTGAGGCAGTGTAGACAATCTTTAAAAGCGGAGCTCTTTAAGCTTTTCGTTAGGCTGCGTGGCATGAAACTGGAGCCAGCTTGCCTTTGCCACGTTAATCTCTGTGGCCCTGTGCGTGGCATAATCAGCGATTAACTATTTGTTATACAGCAAAAGCTTGTTAATTTGGATTTCTAGGGACCGGAAAAAATGTCTGAATTAAACGAATGTCCGAATCATCGAATGGTCGAAATAAACACAATAAATGCAAGAGTTTTTTCAACATACCTTTACTTTACAAAGTAATCGCGGATGCGTGTCTGTTTTCGAGCAGAAATTCGCGCGGACACAATTTTTCTGAGCCCTTCAAGGTGCTCAGCAGCTCGCATGCTGTCTGCAGTGCCAAAACAAAATTCTTCAAGGACGACGAGGGCCTCCACGACTTCCTTCACAGTGCGAGGGGGCCCGTGCTGCTCATAGTGTGGCTGCTCCTCTTCAGGCTCTTCGTTCTCGGATTCGTTGCCATGCATCACTTCCTTGACGATTTGCTCATCAGTCAGACAACCGGCAGTGGCAACGCCATCATCAATGCCGATATAATCCTCTAGTGTCACTGCATCAGGCATAACACTTCCGAAATCCTGCCCATCGTTGGCACCGTCGTCCGGCGACACTTCGGCATCGCTGGAGTCGGGTACAACAAAGCCACTGTGCCTGAAACAGTTGGCAATGGCGTGCGCAGGTGTGTTCTGCCACACATACGCAAGAATGCTAACTGCGCTCAGGAGACTCACGTATTGTTTGCCGACGCCATGGCACAGGAGCAACTTCTTGTCGGCAGAGCCCATTTTTCAGGGCACGCAAAATTTCTACAAGCAGATGCTCGACGATGACATAATCCAACCCTCGACCAGTCCATGGGCGTCCCCCGTCGTACTTGTAAAAAAGAAGGACGGCACTCTTCAATTTTGCGTGGATTACAGAAAACTCAACACAGTGACGAAGAAAGACGTCTACCCTCTTCCACGCATAGACGACTCACTGGATCAACTTCGACATGCCCGATATTTCTCATCCATGGATTTGCGAAGCGGCTACTGGCAGATTGAGGTCCATGAACGCGACCGTGAAAAAACAGCGTTCATAACTCCCGACGGCCTCTACGAATTTAAAGTGCTACCGTTCGGTGTACTGTTCGGTTCGGTCTGTGCTCTGCTCCAGCGTCGTTCCAAAGGATGATGGATACTGTGCTGTCAGGCCTGAAGTGGGAGTCGTGCCTTGTCTATTTAGACGATGTCGTTGTTTTTTCGCAAACATTCGATCAACATTTACAGCGACTTCAGTCCGTCTTCGTCGCAATTCGCAAAGCAGGCCTATCACTAAAACCGGAGAAATGCCATTTCGGCTACGACGAACTAAAGTTCCTCGGTCACCTTGTCAGTCACGATGGCATTCGGCCAGACCCAGACAAGACAATGGCTGTTGCTGCATTTCCCCCACCTTCCAACAAACTTGATGTGCGCCGATTTTTAGGCCTCTGCGCATACTACAGGCGCTTTGTGCAAAATTTCGCGAACATCGCCGAACCCCTCACCCGCTTAACGAAAGAGGATATTCCTTTTGTCTGGGGTCCCGAGCAAAGAGACGCTTTTTCCGAGCTTCAGCAGCGCCTCCAGACCGAGCCCGTACTAGGACACTTTGACGAAGATGCCGCCACTGAACTGCACACTGGCGCAAGCAACATCGGCCTTGGTGCAGTGCTCGTCCAGTGGCAAGATGGCGTCGAGCGTCCCATCGCCTATGCTAGTCGCATTCTGTCATCTGCAGAAGCTAACTACTCGACCACGGAGAAGGAATGCCTTGCTGTTATCTGGGCGATATCAAAGTTCCGACCGTATCTATATGGCCGTCCGTTCAGAGTCGTCACAGACCATCATGCCCTCTGTTGGCTGGCCAATCTCAAGGACCCTTCAGGGCGTCTCGCGAGATGGAGCTTGCGCCTTCAAGAATTTGACGTAACAATCGTCTACAAGTCTGGCCGGAGACACGCTGATGCCGATTGCCTTTCGCGCGCTCCACTTGCAACGACATCAAGCGATGATGATACTGAAGGCCGTTTTCTTTGTGCTGTCAGTGAATCTGACTTAGCCCAACAACAACGGAACGATTCAGAGCTTGAACAACTTATTAAATACCTTGAAGGCCGTAGCTCGAGACCTCCGCGGGCATTTGTGCGTTCGGAATCATTCTGTCTCCGTAATAACATCCTCTACAAAAAGAACTTCAAACCTTATGCGACTGAACACCTGCTTGTCGTTTCATCGGTGCTGCGTGCCGACATTTTATCTGCCTGCCACGATGAGCCTTCGTCCGGCCACATGGGATTCGCGCGTACCCTTGCTCGGATTCGCCAGCGCTACTACTGGCCAAAGCTCACTCAGGATGTCAAGCATTACGTAAAAACGTGTAATGATTGCTAGCGTCGTAAAGCCCCACCTGTGCGCCCAGCTGGTTTCCTGAAGCCTGTTGCACTGCCAGCAGAGCCGTTTCAACAAATCGGCATGGACTTGCTCGGGCCCTTCCCGAAGTCTCATGACGGCAACCGCTGGATCGTAGTCGCTACTGACTATTTGACGAAATACTGCGAAACAAAAGTCCTACAACGAGGCACTGCCAATGAGATTGTGTACTTCTTCGTGAACAACATCGTTCTCCGCCATGGAGCGCCAGCAGTTGTCATCACTGACGTGGAACAGCTTTTACAGCGAAAATGATGCAAGACATCATGAGGCTTAGCGGAACCGCTCATTGCAAAACTACCGCATACCATCCACAAACCAATTGTCTTACGGAGAGATTAAACAGGACCCTCGCTGACATGCTCTCTATGTACGTTCACCAAGACCACAAAAACTGGGACGACGTTCTACCATACATTACGTTCGCTTATAACACTGCGGTTCAAGAGACTACGGGGTTCACCCCTTTCCGGTTGCTTCACGGCCGAGAAGCAATTACGATGCTGGATGCCATGCTGTTACCTGACAGCTGTTACATTACCACCAATGCGAATGACTTTATCCGGCTCGCAGGCGCAGCTCGCAAGCTTGCACTCGAGCGAATCCAAAACCAGCAACACATTGACTCGCACAGGTACAATTCTCGTCATCGCGGGGTTATTTACCAGCCCGGTGATCAAGTGTGGCTGTGGATTCCTATTCGCCAAAGGGGCCGCTCGGAAAAATTACTCCACCTCTACTTCGGTCCTTATCGAGTTCTACGTCGCCTCAGCGACGTCAACTACGAAGTCCTGCTTGAAAGCACGGCTCGCCAATCTCGTCGTTTAAAGCAAGCAGACATTGTGCATGTATCGAGGATGAAGCCGTACTACCCCTGTTGACTATTCGCCAAGTCTACTTGGATGATCGTTCGAACACCTCGACACTGCTGCATCATTTGTGCGTGTGTGCGTGTGTGCGTGTGCGATTATTTTCTGTTTTATTCACCATTAAGCATCGGTACGATGCTTTTTTTTTTGGAAGGTATGGTAGCCTCGATGCTCACCGGAGCCGAAGACTCCCGCGGGTTCAGGCTTAGCGAGCCACAGGGCCGCGTCTACCGTCGCCTGCTTACGTTTAGCGCACCGCTCCGCGCGCGCTCAGCTAGCAAAGGCGTTGAGCGCCGCGCGGCATAAACACAATGTTCGAGATAACATACACACACAAACACTTTATTTGCCTTCGGCGGCACCCCAACACACACACAGTACACGTCCGCTCCTGGGGCACGGGGAAGCAAAGGGCTTCCCACGCGGACGATACACCAAGGGGGGACTGCCAGCACGTCGCAGCTGGCAATGGCGAGCTTTGACACGCCGCTCGGGAAAAGGTCCCTCGCAGCTATGCTGGGCACTCTCGCGATGACCACTGGGCCCGGTCGCGAGAGTTAGGGCAACCTCCGTACGCGTGGGCCTCCGGCAAGTGCTGCTCGGTGTGGTACGACCGCGCACGTGCACTAGGCACCGCTCTTTGGCTTAACATACGAACCGGAGCTAACACTGGGGTAAACACGCCTGGAAGGGTGCCGAGGCACCCAGGCAGGCTACAGCCCGGCGATTCCCAAAGGGGACGTCGGGCCAGAAGGAAACGCGTGCTTACCCAGCGGCGTCCGAGGAGAGAGAGAGTTCGTCCCGGTCTCCCGGTGTGCCGGCGTGCACGCGCGTCAGTCCCGCCGAATCTCGCGGCTCCGAGACCGCGTGCAGCGCCATCACGAGAGCCGGCGCGTAGCGTAAGATGACGCCACTTGCCGTCGCGGGAGAACGGGAGAGGGAAAGGATTCGTGGAACGGCGAAATGCCCGCGCAGTGGCTCCGGGCGCGCCTCGGATCCCCACAAAGGGGAGTAATGCCACGAGCATGGGATGACATTGCGCTATTCTACTGTGTGTATGTGCCACTGTAAAACTGGCGAGAGGGGAAGGAAGTGGAAAAGACGAAGAAGTCGTGTTTCTTGTGTCGGTTCAGCTCGACGTCCTGGTGCCCGACAGACAGAGGTTCTGTACTGTTCGTAATAACGTGACAATATAAATTCATCTCTCACGAAAAAAACAGGGTTGGTTTGAGTCAATGCAACGGACAATCTTTCCATCAGTGGAGTCATCTCATTTCATGTTCTGGGCAGTTGTCGGTCCCTTTAAATACGCATAGCTCATATTTCGAATTATCGATATATCGAACTGTTTCGCGATCCCCTTCTATTCGATATAGCCGGGATTGACTGTACTCTGAAAAGGCATCTGGGAAAGAGGTGAAGAAGTCGACATTCTCTTGTGAGCTGTGCTGTGGCTGACTGACTACTGACTTAGTGTTGTAATTTCCACGTTACATTTTTGGTGGAGCTGCGGGGTACTTTTCTTTGATGACGGAGCTTCACAGTGGACGCCTTCTTAAGTCCACCACCATGGCTCCAGGTGAAGACACGTCTTCGCCAACTACGTCGGCAATATCTCCGAGAACAACCTAGTACGTCGCCTTAAGGCAACCCCGTGATCCTGGGAGAACAACGTCGATGTGGACAAGTGTCTCGGCATGTACGAGCGCATCAGCAAGCAATATGGCTGGGACCCAACCGTTATGCTGGCGAATGTCATATTCTACCTCGACAAAACTCCTTGCGTCTGATTTGAGACCTACGAGCACGAAGTTACAAGCTGGGACACGTTTAAACAACAGCTCCGCGACCTTTTCGGCAGCCCATTTAGTCAACAGCTTGCTGCTCGGAAACAATTGGCCGTACGTACCCAAACGTCAACCGAGCCCTACTTGACCTACATCCAAGACGTGTTATCCTTGTGTCAAAAGGTTGACCACATGTTGGAGGCTGACAAGATTTTCCCCATTTTAAAGGGTATCGCAGACGATGTGTTCAACGTCACGACCATCGATGCTGTAATTAAGGATTGTCGCCGCCTGGAGCAAGCGAAGAGTTGGCGCATTCCGCACCAGTTCCATCGTCTCCCCAACACCGCTGCAATGTCGTCTTGCGAAGGCATCCCCTTTTCAGCCATACACAACTGAAGATGTGACGCGCATCGTCCGACGCAAACTTGAGGCCGTGTGCCCAGCTGCTAATAAACCGATGTTGTCTGAGACATCGGGCCTCGCTGTCTCCCTCATCCAGGCCATTGTCTGCCAGGAATTTGCTAACCTGGGTCTGTGTTCAACTGTATGTGCCATGAACAATACTGATGCCTCTATAGCCTCTGTAGAGACAACATGCCGCCGTCAGGACCCTCTTCGTTTCAATAACCCGTCTGAATGTGCGAACAGCAGATAAGTTGATCTGCTTCAGCGGTGGTCGTGCAGACCACATTGCTCGTTACTGTCGCAGCCAGTGGCCCCCTACGTCTAGCCCATATCCTGCTTACAACGGCCCCTTCCGCACAATGAATTGGCATTATCCGACCCACGCTGAGTCTTGAGCATTCACCGCCGCTGAGGCCTATGGCCACCCCTTCCCGTCGTTGCCGCCTCCAAGCCGTTCCTCTCGTTCACCCACATGTCCCTGGGAAACTAGGCTGCGCAGTTTCTTGAGGTGAAGCTGCCCTGTCGACCTTACCCAAAAATCCCCTGTTGCCCTTACATCTACACTAGAACACACTTCAACTACATGTTGATGGCACTCCTGTTCAAGCTTTGATCGACACAGGCGCTCACGTCTCTGTTATGCGTGCGTATTTTCGTTGTCACATGAAGAAGATTCTCATGCCACCCTTGACCGAAGTGGTACAAGTCATGGATGGCGGCGCAGTTCCTGTCGTTGGGATGTGTACAGCCCAGCTTACCGTTGTTGGTCATCAGGTGGTCATTCTTTTTACTGTTCTTGCCACATGCCCCCATGACATCATACTTGGGCTGGATTTTCTGGTTGCCAATTCTGTGCTTATTGATTGCTCTGCCGGTGTGCTCTACCTTGAACTGCCACAACTCGGCGACATACGTCGATATGTTATGCTCACCAGCTGTGCCAGACGGCAACTACTACGCTGCACGTCTTCCCAACTTCTTGCTCACGCATTGTGTTGCTGTTCCCTATACGGTTCTCAGCATCACGGCTAAGAGAACCTGGCTATCAGTTGTCAATTTCGGCTTCGCAAATCAAGTGCTCCCACAAGGCATTTCCATAGCCCACGTTTGTTCACTACTAGATTCACAGGTCGGAGCTTTCGCCTTGGATGCCATTGTCCCTACGCAGCAGACACCACCGATAACCGATTGTGGCAGCCGTCAAATTTTAAACATGATAGCCGCTGACCTTCCGCCTGAACACGTTGAAGCCCTCCAGCGCGTTCTCGGGTCCTACCAGGACATTTTTGATTTCGGTGACCGACCTCTAGGGCAGACGTCCGTTGTCCAGCATCGCATATACACAGGTGATGCCAACCCTGTTCACCGCCGCCCCTACAGAGTGTCTCTGCTGAGCGGAGCGTTATTCAACAGGAAGTAAACAAGATGCTAGCGAAGGACATTATAGAGCCGTCCTCCAGTCCCTGAGCGTCTCCGGTAGTGTTAGTCAAAGAGAAGGATGGATTGTGGCGCTTTTGTGTGGGCTATCACCACCTCAACAACATCACAAGGAAAGACGCCTACCCTCTACCACGAATTGGCGACGCCCTTGATTGTCTGCATGGTGCCACGTACTTCTCTTCCATCGACCTTCGTTCCGGATATTGGCAGATCGCTGTGGATCCCGTGGGCCAAGAGAAGGCCTTTGTAACACCTGATGACCTCTACCAGTTCAAGGTCATGCCCACGGTGCAAGAAATACTTAGGTGAGCGAACGACGCGAAGGGAGCGCTTGTTGGGGAGAGACGGTTAATGTTCTCGTTTTCCGCGTGCCGAGAGATGGCGCGCCGGACTGAGGACCGTGGCGGGCTGCTGGCAAATTCCGCAAGGCACCTCCGGCACGTGGGCGACGGATTCCAAATCTGATAAACTGAGTTATCGCGCGATATCGACCACCCGACATGTCACGCGAACGGCTGTTTCGTTGTTCATAACGTCGCTCATCGCCGTGCAGTGCATTTTTGCGCATATGGGGTTTGGCCTTCTCTGTCCACGTGCTACGTTAGCCGTGCAGTGCACGCACTTTTTCTTGTTGCTGCCCTTGCTTTTTGAGCTCGTTTTTGAAAATGTCATAGTGGTCAAATCTTTTGTAGCGTTAGCTACACTTGCCTAGCCAGAGCCGATTTCGTGTGGATCCTCATGAGCCGTGCTGCGCATGCGCGAGGATCAGTGATGTTACACAGCTGGCTCACCGCAGCCGGCATCTCATGCGCTCTCCGCCACCGCCGCGCGCAGCTCGCCGCTGCTGGTCTGCGCGTTCGGGAGGAGTGGCGTTGTAGCCGCGGCAGACACACTGGCGCTGGCGCGCGCGCGGACTCCGCCACCGTCGTGCGCGACGGTCTGCGCATTCGAGAGGAGGGACGTCGTAGCCATGGCAAACACACTGGCGCCGGCGCGCGCGCAGCTATTCGCTTTCGCTGTGCAGTCACCGCTTGATAGCGCCTCTGACTGGCATTTTCAGGTGGGTAACGCCATGGAGAAGGAGAGCGCAAATGCTGCTCAATGGCGCAGAAGAGCCGAGAAGCTTATATCGGATCCCGAAGTAGTCGCCTGGCAATTAGCGCTTCAGCATACGAAGAATGAACAGAAGAAGGCAAATAATCCTAGACAATCTGGACAGCTAAGAATAATCAGCTGAACCTTTGGTAACGCTACGTGTATCCCGGCATAGCCGAGCTAAGCCACTGCAAATTTTTTGTGCTGCGGAAGAATGGGCAAGTGCTTTGTGCCCTTTTGCAAAAGTGGCTACAAATCTTGCAAAGAGAAGTATGCGCTTTTCACTCCACCAGCTAACAACGTGATAGTGTGCTATTTCTTCTACTAAATACTTCAGGCCCCGTTGTATTCGTCATATTCGCTATATGCACACCGGTTAACTGGAAGAACTTCAACAGAGGCGCAGGCTCCAGCCGCTGTGCACATGGTGATGTTGCGTCCACTTGCACGTGTCATAGAGTGCCTCGATGCGCACGGTTGTCAAGGCAACCTACCGGGTCGAAGTTGGTAGTACCATCTTTCGGGCTTCTTGCGAAGCAGAACGTTATCGCACAACGGGTAGTCTTGGCGTTTGCTCACCTAAAGTATTTCTTGCACCGGGGTCATGCCTTTTGTCCTATGTAATGCCCCCGTCACATTCGAACGAATGATGGACTCTCTGCTTCATGGATTCAAGTGGTCTATGTGTCTATGTTATTTAGACGACGTAATTGTGTTTTCACCCACGTTCGCACTTGAGAGACTCTCAGCAATTCTTGAAGTGTTTTGTCTCGCCGGACTTCAGCTGAATTCGTTTAAGTGCCAGTTCGGCCGCCGCCACATTATGATCCTCGGGCATATTGTTGATGCCTTTGGTGTACAGCCTGATCCTGAAAAGATTCGAGCCATGAAGGACTTCCCTGTGCCGACAACCACCAAAGATGTTCACAGCTTTGTGGGGCACTGCTCGTACTTTCAGCGGTTTGCCAAAGACTTCGCCCAAATTACTACACCTCTGACAGACCTGCTCAAACAAGACACGCCCTTTAATTGGGGTCCTTTGCAAGCAGCAGCTTTCTCCAAGCTCGTCACACTGCTCACATCTTCCCCTGTTCTGGCCCACTTCGACCCTTCAGCATCAACCGAAGTCCGCACTGACGCCAGTGGTTACGGAATTGGTGCTGTGTTGGCCCAGCGACAACATGGGCAGAATCACGTGATAGTTTATGCCAGCAGGCTGCTGTCCACCTTGGGACGAAATTATTCAATTACGGAGCACGAATGCCTCGCTCTGGTGTAGGCAGTTGCGGAATTTCGCCCATACTTATATGGCCGACCGTTTACAGTGCTCACCGACCATCATGCCCTTTGTTGGCTCGCCTCTTTGAAAGATCCTACAGGTCATCTCGCTTGCTGGGCACTCTGTTTGCAGGAGTATACCTACATGGTAGTGTACAAGAGTGGAAAACTACACCAAAATGCAGATTGCCTATCACACTACCCTGTGGCTGACCGGGACTCTACGAGCACCGACTCCATCGACTGCATATTTTCCCTCACAGTTGCTTCGCTTTGTTGACGAGCAGCGTCGGGATCCGTATATCAGTCGGATAATACAACGGCTGCAATCCTCCCCGCATGACACCTGTGTACTTATGTTTGCCTTAAAAGATAACACCTTGTGTCGGCGTAATTTGTCACCTGCTGGTCCCATTCTACTGCCGGTTGTACCAAAGCACCTGCGCACCACAGTCCTCTGCGAGCTTCATGACGCCCCAACCGCTGCTCACCTTGGCGTTTCTCGCACGTATGACCGTGTGCGCCGCCGCTTCTACTGGCCTGGCCTTGCATGCTCTGTGCAGCGTTATGTCAACGCCTGCGAAGTTTGTCAGCACCGCTGGAAGCCGTCGGGACTTCCTGCTGGGTGTCTTCAGCCTATCGACATCCCTCCGGAGCCATTCTTCCGAGTCGGTTTGGACCCTTTCCAACATCAACTTCAGGAAACAAGTGGGTTGGCGTTGCTATCGATTACACGACCCGCTACGCTATCACGCGAGCCCTGCCAACCAGCTGTGCTACAGACGTCGCTGATTTTTTACTTCAGGATCTTATTTTAGTACACGATGCCCCATGACAATTGTTGACAGACCGAGGCCGCACTTTCCTTTCTCAAGTGATTGACGATATCCTGCGTTCCTGTTCCACCCAGCATAATCTCACAACCTCGTACCACCCCCAGACAAACGGGCTGACAGAGCGCTTAAACCGGACCCTGACAGACATGCTTTCGAAATACGTGTCGACCGACCATTGTGACTGGGACCTTGCACTGCCATACATTACGTTTGCGTACAACTCCTGCCAGCACGACACTGCTGGATATTCACTGTTTTACCTTTTGTTTGGACGCGAACCAACATTGCCACTGGATACCTTTCTTCTGGCTGCTGTAGAGTCGACCATGGAATACGCACGCAACGTTATTGCCTGCGCTGACCACACTCATCAGCTTGCCCGCAACAGATTGACAGCTTCTCAAAAAACACAGAAGCACCGTTACGACGAGCGGCATTGTGACGAATGTTTTCCAACGGGTTCCCTCGTTCTTCTCTGGTCCCCAACGCCATGTGCCAGCATCTCTGAGAAGCTACTTTCTCATCACACGGGCCCATACCGTGTGCTTCTACAAGTGACAGATGTTATGTACGAAATTGTCCCGGATAATCCCACAAACTGTTCTGCTCTGTTATCCCGTGACGTCGTCCACGTATCAAGGCTCAAGCGTTACCACCCTCCTTCTGCTGTGGCCCCATAGGCGCACCGGGTCGGGGCTTTTGCCGCCAGTGGTTGTGTTGCGTGGTTAAGACTGGGAAAGAGGTGAAGAAGTCGACGTTCTGTTGTGAGCTGTGCAGTGGCTTGCTACTGACCTAGTGTTGTAATTTCCACGTAACAATATATACTGTTGTGGTACTTTCTTATTTAAAAATTGTAGCGCTACATTAGACAAGGACAAGAAGAAAGGTACTTGACAGGATGGGCACTGACTCCAACTATTTTTATTGAAACAACCGCACAGCATTTTATAGCAATAAGAGACAAGGCACGCATGCGCATTCATGCGGAACAGTGGATGGGGTGGATTGCTGCGGCCCTGAAAAAGAATAAATGAAAATGTAAGGCAGCTTTCTTTTGTCGCATGCTAATTTTCCATGCTCTCTGGTGATACGAATTTCGGATGGTACGAATATTTTTGGTGGTCCCGTGAGATTCGTATCACCGGGGTTTCTCTGTACTTGTTGCCAACCCTATTTAAATTGTGGGTGACCCTATGCATGTAGGGTATAACCACAGGATTGTTGTCCCTACGTTCTGGTCTCCGCGGCTTCTTTGGTCTCCCCTTGAATTTCAGCAACAGTGACTCCGTCACAGCTGTTAAGACGTGGTCAGGGAACCCTGCTTTTCGCAGTCTGGCTACCTCACCTTTAAAGCTTGCTTGCATCATATGAGGGCAAGACTTGATTAGTGCTGATTCAAGCGAGAGGTTCGCAATTGCCCTCTTCACAGTTTTTGACTGGGCCGAATCAAACGGTAAAAAATCTTTCTTAGCTCTCGATCGATAGCTCCAGCACACACATCGTTCATCGTGCTTGATGTAAAGGTCCAAGAATTGTAGGCTATTCTCTTTAAGAGCTCGTATGTGAATTTGAGCCCTTTGCCATGCTGTCCAAACATTTGTAAAGTGTCCATCACGATGTCTTCATACCGGGATGGAAAGCCTTTTCTTAAAATCAGCAAAAAATTGTCGACATATCTAAATATCTGTAGGACTGTACCGTCGTCAGTTAGTCGTGCTAGAGCATTGTCAATAGATGCTAAAAAATGTTACATAAAACTGGCACAGCACATGACCCTATGCAAATTCCCTGGCGCTGTGTGAACCGTCGGTTGTCAAATTCTATAAAAGTTGCATTAATATAAAATTCTAAGAGACATAAAATTATCGACATTCAGCCCAGTGGCGTTCTGAAAGGCAATCGTATTATTGACTTCTATACACTCGCGCACTGCAATAAACAGATCTTTGTGGGGTACTAAATAGAACAGGTCCTCTACGTCTATTGAAGAGGCATAGCCAATTTGTCGCTCTCTTTCTAATATCGAGAAAAAACAGCACACATTTGGTTATTCGGTTATATAGTTACGCCGCTTTATAAACATTTAGTTGTTAGTTATACTGGTATTTTTTGCAGTGCCTATTCTGTGGTACAGACCACAGGATAAACTCCAGCTTTATTCTGTGGACTAGGCCACAAAATGAAATGCAGCGTTATTTTGTGGACCACACATTAAACTTGTGCGCTGTGGGCCGTGCAGAATGTACTGTAGCTCAAGCAGCCCACCTCTCTTGACGACGGTTTCTGCGCACCAGACCATAGAATATAGTCCCAATCTGTTCTGTGGACCAGACCACAGGGTAAACTGCAGCTTTGTTCTGTGGACCAGACCACAAAATAAAGTGGAGCTTCATTTTGTGGATCACACCAAATAGACTTGTGCTGTGGACCGTGTGCACCAGACTTCGCTGTAGCCCAAACAGCCCACCTCTCTTGACGGTTTTCTGTCACAAATTGCGAGGCTTTATTCTGTGGTCTGGTCCACAGAATAGGCACTGCCCCCTCCTCCCTTGACTACAGCTTCTCTCGCGAATCGCAATATTTTTTGCTCGCCGTTTTGCAAATGCGAATCCCAGCTTTGGCGTACTTTGCTGTTATGACATATGCAATTATTGATATCAGCCGCAGATAAACTTGTTATTGTGAACGAAAGCAGCAAAAGGAAGACATAATGATAACAAATGACAGCGGTTCTAAAATTTCGTGGACCTGATCTATCGCGTGCGGAACACTGAAGTCACTTTCACCACAGTATGCTTGTGTCATGCGAAAAAGTGCACTAACATTTGCACGGGGGACTCTAATTTTGAGCAGTCCTTCTGAATGGGCGCGGTCATAAATCCCCCTAGAAAGAACGCTAACGCCATTGTGAAAAGAAAACAATAATAACAAATGACAGCGTGTATAAAATTTTATGGCCTTGATCCATCGAGTATGCGACGCTTAAGCCACTTTCGTCGCGGTGCACCTGTGTCGAGCAAAAAAAGCACAGAGCAAAAAAGAGCAAAAAAGATTGGCGAGAACATACTAGTTGTCACCGGACACAGCACACTTTGTCACTGAAGTACATACGCTTGCACGCGTCGTATAACTACAAGCACTTGTATGACCGTCAATGTCTGAAAACTTTACTGAAACAGCTAAAGTAGCCCCTTGCCAATCTCAGTGCACATTTTTTTGCATGACACTAATGCACTGCAGTGAAAGTGACTGAAATGTGTCCGGACGCGATAAACCAGGGCCAGAAGATTTTAGTAGCGTCGCCCTTTGCCGCTGTGATTCCTTGACACTGCTTTTTGGGAGATCTGTGGCCGTGTTTGCACAATCGGGAGGATCGCTCGAAATTTGAGTCTCCCGTGCATATCTTAATGCCCTTTTTTTTTTTTTTTTTTTTGCTTGATGCAAATGTACTGTGGTGAAAGTGACTTAAGTGTTCCGCACGCGATAGACCAGGTCAAAAAATCTTTAGAACTGCTGTCATTTGTTATTATGCGCTTTCCTTTTGCTGCTTCAATTCACAACCAGTTTACCTGCTTTGGCATATCGGACCAGCTAGCATGCCAAAGGTGGGCTATGCCTTCGCGTTTCAAACCTTCCACGCATAAGCGTCTTCCATCTCGCGTGCTATGCCCAAAATGCCTGGAAATAACCTCCTTGGTCCGGAATTATTCACAAAACTGCGAGCGAATATTGTGATTCGTGAAAGAAGCTGTTGTCAAGGGAGGAGGGAGCAATGCATGCCTATTCTGTGGACCAGACCACAGAATAAATCCTTGCAAATTTATGTGAGAAAACCGTTGTCAAGAGAGGTGGGCTTCTTGGGCTACAACGATGTCTGGTGCGCACGGTCCACAGCATTGGTGTGGTCCACAGAGTAAAGCTGCATTTTATTTTGTGGTCTGGTTCACAGAATAAAGCTAGGTTTATCCTGTGGTCTGGACCACACTGCACTTATTTCTTCCCCCTCATGTCTCATACCAGCCAGAATGCTTCTGCACTTGTTATAGGTGGGTTCAACTGTTGTGTGTAGGTGGTGACAAATCTGCTTGCTGAGCAGCATGCAGACATGTTTGTGGAGCAGGTGCAGGACATTGTGCAGCAGCTGAAGGAGCACCCAGAGCGACTGCCCATTGTGTCCAGCCAACCCACTGATGGGGTAAGCGCAGCCACATGTTCTTCCCATCACGTGAGAGTGCTTAAGCTGCTGCATATTTGTTTTTTAGCGGCTCAGCTTCGAAAACATGGAGAACAGCAGCATTATGCCAGCAGCCATCCGTCCTGCTGACAAGGAATTGAGCGAGCCACCTGGGTCGTGTCAGGGTTCACCAGTGCGCCAGCTCAAGCCATTGACAGCTCAACTTCAGCAGGTATGTACAATGCTTTGAGGCTGCTAAGGAGGATTGGATTGGGTTCCAGCAGGCCAGTGTTGCCTGGACGCAGTGTGTGATCAGGGTGCAGAGAGAGGGGGCTTTGCTGGAGCAGCACGGAAATTTGAAATTAGCAGTGAAATTGGAGGTTGTGCTTGATCAGGTAAGTGTGCCTGCTCGGAAGTCGATGGCGATAGAAGGATTATTTTGACAATAAAGCATGTACAAAACTGTCATCAAATGTTGTGCGTAACATTGTGATTAGGGGTGTGTGAATATTCAAACTTTTGAATATTTTTCTAATAGTGTTTGCTATTCAATTCGATTCGCACTGGAATTGGACTATTCAAAGTATTCAAACTTCCAGAAGTAAGTACAGTGAATGTCCTATTTTCGAACTCCCTACAGACCGTAAAATCGTCCGAAAAATCGGGCAGTCTGAAAGAATGAATTCATGCTTTTTTATTCGCTCAAGCGGTCAAATCACCACAGCCATCCGAAATAGATTTAATGCCTCCCAGTACACTTATCAGGCATTTTAGCGCGCGCCCAGGCTCTCGTGAGTACATTCGGTACCTGCCGCGAACCCCACTTTACTACGTGCCAACCGCCAATTGCAAATTTGAGTCTTGTGATGAGTGCTGCTGATGCTAGCAAAGTGCAGTATAGATTACTGTTCTCTCCCATGGAGCATTTGGAAACGACAACATGGAGCTCAAAGACTGTGGCAGAAGAGCGGACAACTCGTCCGGCTTTCTCCGATGCGCCTGTGCATGCACGTAAATGATGTGCACATGCATCGCCATTTGCTTCTGCGTGAAGCCAATTATTCCTAGTTTTGTGCAGCACATCACCAACTAAGCTGACGCCGTCACTGCCAGGCCGCTTGCTGTACCGTATGCATGTGTTCTTCATGAAAGCATTCGTGATGTCCACTTCGTTCCGGACCACACAAGGGCACTACGCAACACTAAGCAGTTGAAGATGCTTATCATAATGGTTGGGCACGCTTACCACCTGCCACCATCACGCCTCCGTGCATTTCCGGTGCTTACCCGTAAAGACATTGCCACACTGCGCCGTGACAGTGGTCCCTTCAGATTTTTAATAAGCTTCACCCCATCACACTCTGGCATTGCGGCAAAGCTGTCTTTCAGACTCTGCTACGGCCGCAAAGAGATTGACTAACGAAAGCGCTGGTTCGAACCTACAAGATCATAGACACGGCAGAGGTGAGGGCTTTAATTAATGCCGTTTCAGGCCTGAAAATTGGGCAGAAAGTGCGAAAAATTGGACGCCAAAGAGTTTCCGCGTCCGAAATTTCAGATATTCTTATACATTGACGTCTATGTGGTAGATTAGGAACTCTGGACTCAAAAGGAGTGCGCCCTTGTACGCCACATCATTTGGGCCTCCACAGAGGTTGAAGGAGGAGAAGTTGAGGAAATGCCTTCTTTTCCTTTTGCATGCAAGGTGTTGTCGACACCACATTGGTTGCACCAAATCATGTAAATAAGTACAATTTGGCCTCTGCAATGTGTCATTCTGGATATGACAACTAGGGAACACCACCCCTCCAGCACTTCACTAACCTAGCTTGCAGTCACGGATCCAGCATAGTTCATTTCAGGAGTGCCGTTCGGTCGATTCCCGAAGTTGATGAGCTCGATGTCATCCTTCTGCTTTCGTCCAGTTGTTGGAACTTGTGGTTAATTCCATCCAGTCGCCACCTTCCAGTGGTTGGGACTCGGTGTTAACTCCATCCCACAGCTTCCGTCCAGTTGTTGGGACCCTGGTCTGGTGAATCTCGACTTTGGTAGCTGGCCCCCGTGAACAGACCCATTGTCCAAGTTTGCAGAGAGGAGAGCGCTCGTACGTGAAGACGGGTTTATTTGCATAGATGCATGATGAGAGAGAGCTAGAGATATTTACAAAAGGTATTCGGCTTATAAAGCTCTGAGTCTGCCAACACTGAGGCATTCAAAACCGGTGTCGGCAGTTTCCGCCAACCCGGTGTCTCACCGTCTCGGGGAGGGTAAAAAACCCACACAATACATCTGGTGAGGGCCTGGTCGAGGACGATGTCTCCATTAGGGACCACCAGTGCGCCACACAATTCACGTGCCACGCCCCGACGACTCGAAACAAAAATGTTGGCTAGGAGGTTGAGTCCAAAGGAGGGGTGGGGTGAAACGTCGATGACATCGGCTGCAGCTGACGAGAACACTCGCAAGCGTTGATGGCTGCTTTCGAGTGAAAGCACCACCCGGGGTCGAAGAGAGCGTCTACAGCAGCGCTGTCCCATGCTGACAAACACTGCACAACAAAGGGGTGTTCCTGAAACCTCCTTCAGTTTCCTCACAATTGAACTCTCCATTAAAAGTGTGGGGCCCCCTGCCTCCATCCAAGCACGAATGCAAGGGAGACAGCATTCTGACAGACAGTTACACATACCATGGCACCTGCCATGGTAAGTTCCAGAGCCGGTCATAACAATGTCAAGAGAATGTGCACTGCGTTCGGCCATATCACCTCTTTGCCATACACTTGAAGAACTTGAAGGAAACTTGGTAAACAAGGACAGAAACAATACCTCATGAGAGTCAGGGATAAACAGGCTAAGAGCAGCGCCAGTGGAGGTGGAAATCAACTTCCACCGCCACTGCAAGGGAGTGCCGATAAAGATCAGGTTTTGCATGTCTCTGTTGCGATCACGTGGGGCAACCAGAACCACGAAGGGGCATTGCTACAGACCATGTGACACATTGAAGCTAGCAATCAGCTCAGTTTATCTCCACAAAAAAAGGTAGCCCAGTCAAATTCCAAACGCTTCTTGCTATCCTTGGACGTGGCAGGACCTCCCAGTGAGCATGCACAGTCATTATGACGTCAGATTTCAAGCCGAGGGTCGAAACCATTGCCGTACGGCATAAACCTTGAAAACTGCCCCCATACATATTCGGCAAAAACCCTCAAAGGGTCCCTGAATTACTTCCAATGTTTTTTAACATTTCAATTAAACATGCACATCGAATTCAGAATGCCATGATCATAAAGGGTGCCAAGCGCGACAACACTACGCGCCACTGGCGTGCCACATAATCAAAGAACAATACTGTGCTCCTCACTGGGCCTTTCTGGCATCCCCACTATTTTTCGTGACACCACATGGGAGCATCTGGGATGTCACCATCAGCAGACATCAAGGGGTTGAACAAGAACCTGTTTGTTTGCTAGCAGGTAGGTATGCTCCCTGCTATTCCTCCTAGCATGGCAAGGTAAAGAGACGACCTGACGAACGGAGTGTAGCGAAGGAAATAGTGAAACAAGTGAGGGCCACATTTCAATTCTTAAACGTGTGTAACTGCGCTATAAGACACGACTTGGGAAAATTCTCGCACCTGCATGTTCACTGTGGACTTGTGCACAACTGCAACACCACCACTAAATTACAACCTCTCAGTAGTTTAGGGGTCCTTTAACCAATGCAAGGTGCTGTGTATTTGAGCTATTGTCTTGAAAGATTAATTCCATTTATGACCCTGTTGCTGTTGATCTATATGCATAGTTGGCTCCATCTAGTGTTGTCATTTTCATAATTTGCACTCCCACTGAGAGGTAAGCACAACCTTCTGCATTGTGTATGCAGTGCAAAAGCTCTTTGCCGTTGTTTAGGTTGGTGGCTGTTTCAGGCTGCCACTACTGGTCATTTGGCACCGAGTCCTGTGGAGGAGCAGGCGCCCACATTGTTCCCGCCCTTGCAAAGCAGCCCTCCAGTTGTTGCCATGGTACAGCCTCCTACGCCAGTCACCAAGGTGGTTCCTGAAGGGGATTCCAGCTCACGGTTGGGGTCGCCCTGCGGGGACGACACACAGACTCCACTGAGCTGCTCCTCCTCCGTGGCCATGGCTGCTAATGCCACCCCTCCCTCCTCTTCCATGGCTAGTGCTCCACATGTGAGTAGATCCTCTTAAATTATCTCTAGTACAATAAAGAGGCTGTGCATACCATATGACCCTCTCTTCACCCTTTCAATTCTTTGTCTGTGGTAATTCCTCCAAACCATCCCTTTTTAAATACAATTCTGCTTGCAGTCAATTCAGGGTTTGATTGGGTCCAGTGCACCATGTGATCTTGATGTGCTGCTGTTAACTTGCGGTCACATGGAATGACATGCTGCCTTCTGACACTGTCAAGAAATGCGGCATTGAAACTTTGAACACCGCAAAAATTAAGGTGCTTCATTTTATAATCGCACAGAAGCTAGACAACACAAATTGCATACGAGTTATGTCCAAAGGATCAATCAAGATCCACTATGGTGTCAGACATTTCTTGAAGCCTTCTATGTCAGAGTGAGCAGATCAGCAAAATGCAATGGTTCCAATGGATCCTGCACCAACTGTGCCAAAGTGCGCCAAAGTGGATTTACTGAGCCATCCTGATAATATCGAAGGAAATTGCGCCAAACTGCGCCAGAGTCTTGGTTTTGGAGGCGTCTGTCACCGGCAGTCGCACTGTTGGCGCTAGAGCACTGCACGGGCCCGGGCCGGCTCGGCCCGTGGGCCGGGCCAGGGCCGGGTAAGGGGTTGTTGGATCGGGCCCGGGCCGGGCCGGGCCGGGCAGGGGGTTGTTGGATCGGGCCCGGGCCGGGCTCAGGCCCATGATCTTCGGGCTCGGGTCGGGCTCGGGCCTGAGCCAGGACCGTATTAGGCCCGTGTCATATACGTATATGTATAATTGCGTGTGTACGTTGTGTGGCTTTGTTTTTGTTGTTTTGTGGGGTTTAATTCCCGCAGCAACCCAGGCTATATGAGACGCCGTCGTTGAGGGCTCCGGGTAATTTAAACAACCTGGAGTGCATTGGCGTGCACAGAAATTGCACAGTACAAGACGTCTACAATTTTGCTCCATCGGTATGCTACACGAGATTTCAAGAAACGCCTAATATAAGTTTCCGCCATTATAGTGAGTGAAAGACATTCTTGGGTACCGTGTAAGGAAAGCAACGGTAAACTGCCTAGATTAGTGTATATAAGATGTGCGCGTTCGTATCCAGGGAAACATTTCGAGTATGCAGCTACGCTCGCATGCCCGTAGACTGGCCAACGCGACTTGTGAGTCATTAATATCTCAGGAGCTGTTTTGCGTGCATTTTGAGTGCAATATGCGGAGCGACTCTTATCACAGGGCGAACGCCGTTGTTGATTTTGCCATTACTAGTGGTGAGGCGGCAGACCATAGAGACACCAATTTCCCCGAGTGTGGCTCAACTGGAGTGATCAGGCTAGAGAAGCAATCCGGGAGCCTGGGAATAACCAACACGCAGACTGATTAGTTTTATTTAAAGCACCCTTTATTCAACACACCGTTACTGTACACACGTCTGACACGAGGACGATGGCTCGCTCGTTAACGGGTGTGCCTTGCTTTGACAGATCTATGGCCCTGCGGTGGCGGTGACTCGGGGAAGAAACTACGTTTTCGTGCTCAAAACAACAAAGAACCTTGTTGTTTTGAGCACGAAAACTTAATGTAGATTGGGTGCAGTTGCCTGCCGAGGAGTCAACACGACAGCTTTAATTTATGTAACGCTGCCCAGCCTGGTGTAATCCTCCCAGAAGCAGCTAGAGCACGTTTTTTTTTCATTGCATTGTGCAATAGATGAAGTTTGCAGGAGACTTTCCACTTTTACTCAACAGCCCTAGCTCGTATGCAGTTGATGTGGACTCAACCTAAAAATGTCTGCCATGCTTTTTTTCTCCACTTTATGCAGGTATTATATTTTGTAGTTCTTTGAAATGCAAAAATGAGATGGCGTGGTTAGCACTGCGTGCGTACATGAAAGAGCCAGCTATGACTCCAATTATATTTTATATTGGCCTGCAATCATTTCGCAAGAGTGTTACGCGCGTAATTCACCGAAAGTATACACAGTACCAGTGAAAGTCGTGACACTGAAATAACTTCCTAAAACAATCTCTAGAAAATATATTTTGTGCGGCAGGTATCTTCACAATAACCGATGTTTGGACAGTGCCTCCTTTATGCTCAAGGCATAACTAGCTGAAACGGGCCGGGCCGGGCCGGGCCGGACCCAAACCCTCCGGGCCCGGGCCAGGTACGGGCCACATTTAAGAACACCGGGCCGGGCTCGGGCGGGCCGGAGCATGGCATTTTCGGGCCGGGCCGGGCACGGGCCGGAAAAATCGGCCCGTGCAGTGCTCTAGTTGGCGCATCAAAACATGCAGCTTGATCTTGGGCCGCCAGCCACAACCACGGACCAAAAATTGTTTCGCTGAATAAACAGCGCTTGCGCGTGTATCCCGATTAAGCCACGTTGCCATGCACGGTGCCGACGCAGCTTCTGTTGTCCAAGTCGGCTTGACGGCAAAACGCGTTCTCTGCATAGGCTCACAACATCTCGGCCAATCGGTAGCGAGAAAGTGCGGCGGCGATTCATTGGCGGACGTCATCTGTTCCAGAAACACTGCTGGTAGCTTGTTTCAAGCATCACATGGCAGGTGTAATTCAAGCAATGTTCAGTAATAACTACGCGCGTGCCGCTAAAATGTCTGTCACTTCTGTTTCTGAACATAGCGGAATGATATCTGGGAACGCTAGCAATAGATATATGGAAAAATAACGAATTTTTCGTGCTTCGCGTCTGTGGAAGAGCACGTGAACGGTGGGAACACATTGAAACTTTTCCTTAAATAAAATTCATCCATAGATCTTCATCCAGAAGCACTTTTCTTAATTCCTTCTACCAGCACACCTGGGCTTGTAATCGCTCTTGCAGTAAGTACACCCTAAAACGCCCCGCCCTTTAGAGTTCGTGAGTGCTATTGGCCTCGAGGCCCACCATTGGAAACGCCGGCGCCACCGTTGGCGTGACGTGCTTGGCAGGATCACGTGGCCTCAGCGGCCGCGTCGGCTGCTTGTGGCACACTGCCGCGTGCTTTGAAAACGAGTTTCAAGTCCCACATGCGCTGCGGTTTGTTCAAATACGGAAGTTTTCTCTCATTTTCTACTCAATTGAAACCATTATAATAGTGTGGCTGCCTCCGAAGGTGACGAACACGGGGTTCTACCGCTCGGTGCCGCAGTGCCGCGCTTACACAACGGAGCCCAGTGTCAGCCTGCACTGGTAACCGCGGGACAAGAAACTGCGTGAAGCACGGGTTGTAAAGCTAAGAACCGGTAAGTAGCCATCGGCTACGAGTCTTGTGTGCAACAAGCACTTCCGCGACGAAGACTTTCGTTACTGCGTCAGGCCTGCGATGTTTGGTGAGTAGCAGACAGCGCGCAATGAGACGATGGCTCGCGCGCGCTTCC
The DNA here is from genome assembly GCF_013339695.2 of Rhipicephalus sanguineus. Taxonomy (NCBI): domain Eukaryota; kingdom Metazoa; phylum Arthropoda; class Arachnida; order Ixodida; family Ixodidae; genus Rhipicephalus; species Rhipicephalus sanguineus. The sequence continues at coordinate 1,257,037 of NC_051185.1, read as the reverse complement.
CGCCGGCAAATGATGCTTATCTGCCACAGGATGGAAAAGGCGCTACCATTTACCACGTGCGATGCCATCTCAGAACCCTCCCGTGCGACATCTTGATCGTCAGCCCCGTGCTCAGCGTCCACAAAATCGGCTGCAGATGCGCAAGTCATTGTTTAGATACGTTGAATTAAAAAACGCACAGGGTCCCTTATGCATTCGTTAAAGATGACTAGAAGGCGAAAGCCATCTTCTTGTCAGTCGATGTACTGATTCTCCTGCGCCCCCCTCCAAAAGTGTTCTGCACCTAACGCAGTTTTACACGGCCTCCGTGACCAATCACGGAGGCAATGCAAAGCGACCATGACGTGTGAATACGTCATCATGTGACGTCACGTTATGTGACGTCATAATGACGCTACATATTTTGGCGATCTGTGACATCATGATGACGTCATATGGTGACATCATCACACGACGATTATTTTTTGCATCACTCGTGTTGACGCCACCGACGCGGGACACCGACGGGCAACCTTCCCGTTTGATGGGGCATCTAGGGCTTTCGCCTTCATAAGCTACATAAATTTTGCATTGCTTCATAAGCTACATAAATTTTGCATTGCCTCCGTGATCGGCCCACCGGCCCACCCCATGTATTTTCTTGGAGCCTCATTTATTTACGTGGGAAAGTTGCCACCCTGTTGGCGTTAGACACGACACTGCTGCCAAAATTGCTGGGGTACTCACCAAATAATTACTATTATGTTTTGCGGCTGCTGGTTGCTGCAATAACTTCTATTTTATTCACCGCTATTTCAAGTTCATGTGGGTTCTAGTTCACAGCCGACGTTTGCAGAACAAGTCCGGCAAACGTTACTGTATTTTCTTTCTTTTCCTTGGCGTCGCATGTTACTACATGCTCGGTCTCGTAGACTGGTTCTCCTTCCACCAGCAATCTCGAAGTGGTGAAGCTTTGGTCTATGAATTTGTTGATGACAGAGAGCGGCAAGTTCACTGGAATGCAAAGGGAACGATAATTAAGGAGCATTAAAAAAAGACGTCGCATTTGGTCACATTTTGTGTGAGCACCAAATGAAGCGAATGCACTGAATAAAGAAACAGAAGCAGCGGCATTTGCCCGCTGAGAAGACCGATCAATACGCAGTGCGAGACAACTTGTCAAATGACATTGAAACGTACCCGAATTTAGACCGAAAAAAGAAAAAAAAAACACTGAATCGTCGGGACGGCAGATCACAAAGTTGCCATGCGCACCGAAGCTGCAGTTATAACGAAATTGTTTTTGAACTGCTCTGATAGCATCCACGCAACATTAGTTGTTTGTGTACTCACAAATTCTCATATTTCGTGGCCGAAAGTTCACAGCGTGGTGCCAAAACGCGCTCGTAGCAAAAGCGAAACCATCAGTACGAACATACATGCAGACGCTCATACATGCAGAGGCACCGTCAGTCGTCGCGAACCCGTGCGATCGCTGGCTTGAGGCTTCTTTCTGTTATGCTCCGTTTGGTTACACAGGCAGTCTACTCTAATGAGATATTTCACGTAGTTTGCACTCAGCCAGCAACTACCTTTTACACAAGAAGCCGGTTCAGGAGTCTCCAACGCGCTGACCGCGTGAAGCGGGTGCTCGGTTTTCTGCAAAGAGACAGCGACTGTAGACTGTCTTGTACTTTCAGTTCATCGAAGATGATTATTTCGACAGTAAAGAACACAGTTCCTTTTGAAAGTAATTACAGAAATGCCCTGGAGGGCTTCCGCGAGGTGTTTTTGTAGAGCACCGACAGCAAAACCTATGCGGAGCGCGCCGGCGGTATCCTACCTTTTCCGGCGGTATCTTACTTTTCACGGATGCTGAAACTAAGTGCATCCCACAAACAACTGGACTGCCTGGCAAACGACGTGTCCCATGGTGGAACACTGAGTGTTGAAATGCATGCAAAAAACAAAACAAAGCATGGAGGCTGCTTCGGGACTCTCCGACAGCCAAGAATCTTGACAGTTTTAAGAACATAAAGTCTCAAGGCAGGAGAACGCGCCGACAGGCAAGAAGGAAAAGTTGGCAGAAGTTTTTATCGGGCATTAATTCATATACACAGGAGGCCAAAGTCTGGAACATCGTTAGTAGGGTAGCAGGTCAACAAGCACATTCACTTCCTCTTGTGAACACCCTAGGCGACAGCTTGGAAGACCAGGCGAACTTCCCGGGCGCACACTTCGAATAGGTGTCCAGCTCGTCGCACTATTCTGAAGCTTTCCAACGATACAAAACAAGAATCGAAAAACAGAAACTAGAGCGTAAATCCACAAAACACGAGGACGCATACAATTAGCCTTTCCACTTAGCTTAGCTACAGGCATCGCTGAACTGCTGCAACAAATCTGCCCCAGGTTTTGACCGTGTTGTATATGAAATGTTGAAATGCCTGCCATCTGAAACCCAAAAAACTCTCCTTTCCCTGTACATTGCGGTTTGGTTTTCCGGCGAGATCCCCTCGGCCTGGAAAGAAGCCATTATTATCCCGATTCTAAAACAGGGCAAGGACCCATCCTCCGTTGCGAGCTACAGGCCCATTCCACTAACAAGCTGCCTTTGTAAACTTTTTGAAAAGATGATAAACTGCCGACTTATTTCCTCGAAGCAAATAAATCACTTGACCCGTACCAGTGCGGTTTCCGAGAGGGTAGATCTGCCACTGACCACCTTATCCGTATCGAGGCACAAATTCGCGACGCTTTTGTCCACAAGCAATTCTTTCTTTCGGTGTTTCTCGATATGGAAAAGGCCTACGACACGACATGTCGCTTTGGAATACTAGGAGACCTGTCCCACTTCGATGTACACGGGAGAATGCTAAATATAATAGACAGTTACTTGTCCAATCGCACATTCCGTGTTCAAGTGGGCAATGTCCTGTCCCGAACATTTGTCCAAGAAACGGGAGTGTCGCAAGGTGGGGTACATAGTTGTACACTTTTTATTATCAAAATGAATTCCTTGCGCCTGTCCATCCCATGTAACATGTTTTATTGTACATATGTCGATGACATGCAAATCGGTTTTAAATCTTGCAATCTCACAATGTGTGAGCGGCAGGTGCAACTTGGTTTGAACAAGGTAACCAAATGGGCAGACGAGAACGGGTTCAGCCTTAACCCGCAAAAAAAGCACTTGCGTATTATTCTCAGGAAAGAGGGGCCTCCATCCCGATCTGGACATTGAGCTGCACGGTCAGCGGCTACCAGTGAAAACGGAGCAGAAATTCCTAGGCGTAATTCTAGACACGAAACTAACCTTCATGTCACATATCAAGTATATAAAGAACAAGTGCATAAAAACCATGAATATTCTAAAGGTATTGTCACGCTCTAAGTGGGGTAATTACAAGAAGTGTCTGTTGAATCTCTATAAAAGCCTCATATGCACGCGTCTAGATTATGGGGCAATAATTTATCAGTCTGCGACACCATGCGCGTTGAAGATGCTTGACCCTGTGCACCACTCGGGCATTCGTCTTTCTACGGGCGCTTTTCTCACCACCCAGTGGAGAGCCTCTACGCCGAATTGCACATGTAGTGATCTTACATGTCGTTTTTACACTATCTCAAAGTGAACGCAGACAAGGAACACCCCTCACACCCCACAATTAATGATTTATCCAGTTCTGCCCTTTTTGACCACCGTCCTTCGGTGAGACAGTTGTACTCACTTCGCTTGAGGGGCTTAGCCGAGGAAATGGGTGTGCCACTTTTCGAACACTCTCTAATGGCTCCCGCTGCACAACTACCGCCATGGCGGTGGCAGCTTATAGACTGCGATGTATCTTTCATGGAAATAACGAAACACGCACCTATTGCACATATCCGTACATACTTCCTGGAACTACAGCACAAGTACACTTGTCCAGAATTCTTTACAGACGCCTCAAAGTCCAAGACTTCTGTGTCATACGCAGCCGTTGGTTCATACTTTTCCGGTTCCGGTATTCTGCACCCTCATTCAAGTATCTTCACAGCAGAAGCTTACGCGATACTTGCGGCCGTTAAACACATTAAACAATTAAAGATACAAAAGGCAGTTATATACACAGATTCCCTAAGTGTGGTCAAAGCATTAAAAACATTGCAAAAACACAAAAACCCTGTACTTGTCTCGCTATACTCTCTTTTATGCACGATCTACACACTCGAACAACATGTCGTAGTGTGCTGGGTGCCAGGGCACCGCTAGATTCAAGGCAACATGTTGGCGGACCAGCTAGCAGCATCCGCCCACGAAAACAGTCCCATTACATCCATAGCTATTCTCACACTAGACCTGAAACCCTCAGAAGAAAGCTCAGGGCCTTTTGGCAGAGCACATGGGACATGCAGACACAAAATAAACTACACCTTATCAAAACGCATCTGTGAAATTGGCTGCCAGTATCGAAGTCACACCACACAGAAGTTACACTCTGTAGACTTAGGATCGTTCACACACACACACAGTACACACACACACACCTTCTGTCTGGTGGCGATCCACCTTTGCGTGAAAGATGTGGTGAAGCACTAACCGTGCTTCACATTTTAATACAGTGTAAAGAATTAGACACACTTCGAAAAAAACACTTTCAATTGCCCTACCGACAACAAATACCATTACACCATCAGTGTTCATCGGCAGGGAACCGGTTTTTAAACACCAGTCACGATTCGCATTTTTAGAAAAAGTTCGTAACTTTCACGTAATCTACCCAGGCATTCTGTAGCATGGCCTCCTAAGAGAGGCTGCTGCTTCGGTAGTTACACTTAAAGGGACACTAAAGGCAAATATTAAGTCGACGTTGATGGTTGAAATAGCGGTCCAGAAACCTCGTAGTGCTACTTTTATGCCAAGGAAGTGCTTAGTTTGAAATAAAATTACGTTTTAGTGGTCTGCATCGCGTTAGCGCACTTCAAATCACCCGCCTGAAAGCGGTCTTTCTCACGTCACTGTTGTCGTGCTGAACGTTGCCCACCTTTACTGCGCGGCGGCGTGCACTGGCGGCGTGCACCATTCAGGCATCCGGCAACATCACATGCATGCGGCATTTTGTTGAACTTTCTGTCAGAGCGACTTACCCGAGCGCGCAAAACGCACGCGGCAGACGCGATACCGAAACTACCACTGAGACGCGACCGCGTGAGCGAAGCAGGGTGCCGGGCGAAACGCAGTTCGGCGAAAACGGAACCTTTGAACCACGCGCGCCGTTCCACATGGCAACGCCACAAAGGTTCTTTTTTCCATGAATCAAACAGAAACGAACAAACAGCATTTTATTACGTCTCTTTATGCACAGAAGGTTCTTTTTTTATTGCTGCTAGTTTGATTACTAGTGATTAATTGTAGCCGGACTCTCATACGTCATCGGGATCATTTTGAAAATGTGCCGCTTGTGGCGCTCATTGTGTGATACATTTAGCTTAATTTCTTGGTAAATAGGGCACTGCTGTTGATAATATTGCCGTTTTAGATGTTGTCATACATTGAGCTTTCACTCTGACATAAATTGTTATTTGCCTTTAGTGTCCCTTTAAAGAAGCACCTGCCTCGCAGCCCTTGGTCTCAAGGGCGTTGACGAGGCATTCGTGCTCATGCCATATAACCGTAGTTTCATTACGCTATTCATTCTCTCGCTATTCATTCTCACTACCCATACATTTCATGTCACGCTCATGATTTTAATACTTATATATGTTTTACCCGCTTTTTGCGCGAGGAATTTTATGGCCCTTTTACAGCCACTTACCATAATCATTGTTCATATTCGTTACGATGATCTGGCGCTGTTTGGCCATTAAATGGCCCTTGCGCCAATAAACATCACATATCATCATCATCGTTTCGTCTCTGCTTCAGCCGTGTTCGTTGCCAGCGCTCGCGAGCTTTTATTTTCGGGTAGAACATACTATGCGTGGGGTGATGGTATAAATTTGGACTTTATACTGAAAATGACGGCGATGCCAAAAACCCGTCGATAATGTCCATATAATTGGGAGAATGCATTAGGAACAGTCTGGAATGCATTAGGTACAGTATGTGGTGTCGTTGTTTTAGGTCTTAGGTTCACTTGCTTTGTGACCCCCCCCCCCCCCCCACTGGTGCGCACGGCCTCTCTATATACTCTTCAGCCGTACGCGCCAAACACCACTGCGGGTTCGAGCACTGCGAGCTTCATGCAGAGTGCCGCGTCCTCGCTTGTCTCGCGCCGTGCACCCTTCGCACTGCTTCGCATGAGAACTCGGCCGATCACAGCGAAGGGACGGCGAGTCCGCGTGCACCCAGCGAGGGAGACCCTAGGCGACACTCTCCAAATTAGTGATTTATTACTGGGATTTTAGTACAAAGAGATGAACTGTTTTACATCAGAACCAATCGTAAATGACATAATTACACATGACACGAATTAGCTAATACAAGTTACAAACTATGTCGATTAGTGGCCGCGAATGGCACACCTTTAAAACAAACAAAGAAACAGGTTTGGAGAGGCAACCTACCCTTCGGCCAGCGCTCCCGCGATCGCGCACCCCAGAGCAGAAGAAACAGAACAGACACAAGAACACTTGAGAGAAACATACGGTGCACGATCATGAGGCACTGCCTCGGGACTTCAACACTGCGGAAGGGAGCGCACGCCCGCTGAGGCCGGGGCCCTGACGCGACGACGTAAGCATCGGCCGGCGACGAAGAACAAAGAACAAAGGATCGCTGCCGGCCGGAGAGGCCAAAACACATGCGCACCCTCCGATGTCCCCAAGTGGTCTGCTCGAACCCCGTCGTGCGCCCCCGCATCTCGGGCGAGCGCGAGCAAGGTCCGAATCCCGCCAAAATTAGGCCAATGGGACACAGAGTTAGACTTTTGAGGGGCGAGGTGGCAGCAAAGTGACGGCGATTTATGACCAGCTGCCAAGCGTCCGGTCGGGAGGAGACAGAAGCGAGAATTCTCCAAGGGAAAATGGCGTCCATCCACTGATGTGGACGCCTGAATTCCCACAAGTGTGACTCTTTAGAACTGAGGCACTGTTGTACATCGTGGCGCCTATCTACCACGTCTGCTGATAACCACGTTTTATTCTGGGGAACCACAATTTTGTTGATCGAGTATTCTGCTTATTTGCTAGTGTCAAAAATAATCGCTGAAGAGGTTATTCCAGAAAACTCACCTGCATGACGCCCTTATTTTTTAATTATCGAGTGAAACATGGAGTTCTCCTGAGATGATTCTCTCTATGAGATTTGCAATGAATCGAAAATATTTCTAGCTCTTCATAAGAGCCCCGTAATAATTATGCAGGTGCTTGAATGTAAATGCAACTTGCTTCTCCAGTGTACAAATTAGCTGCTCCAGAGTGCTCCCAGATGCAAAATTATCTTCTCCAAAGTGCTCTAAGATGAAAATTCTTGCTGTCCAAAGTGCTCCAAAATGAAAATTTTGCTGCTCCAGAAATTGCTCCAAATCAGAAGTCCTCGGTAGCATCACTGAAAATGTATACTATGCACTAGAAGCACTGTTAATTCCAATTGATTTCACTCAAAGTAGCCATTTCCTTCAGCTGCCACGATCACTGAGAAGGCATCGCAAAACAAGCAATCGCATTCTTTTTCTCACTTATGGAGACCGCTTGCATGATAGCAAGAAAGCATTGCATTGAATTGACCTCAAGGGCGACCACTGGAGAGACCGGTGCTGCTGTCGCTGTGACACAGTGCATGACATTACATGACTCGCCCATGCCACGCCCAGCGCAGCGCGCTTGCTTTCCTCCTCAAGGCAGTTTGTTTCTTGCTATTACAGCATGCATGGTTTACTGCTTGGTGCCCACAGAGCAAGAAACATTTAGGAGATACAACTCAGTTATTGCAGGCGACCAGATAATGTCACGCTCCCAAAGAGCCACATCATGCTAGCAGCATCTGGTGGTGGACAAGGAAATTGCCACTGTTTCGGTTGCTAAGCGAACTGGTTGCATGTGTTGCTCCCGTTCTGCCGCAGTCACACGAAGCGTGGACGCAGAACGCGTTTGGCTGCGTTAATTTCTTGCTTTGTCACCACGGACTTCTTGCGTAAGCTCTGGGAAACTTGTGCAAAAAAAAAAAAAAAAAAGAAAGGATGAAAATTACGTGTCCTCTGACGGGAATGCTGCTGTCATCTGCTTATGAACACTGCCAAAAGGCACATGCGGGTGTGCTCGCCTAAGTCTGCTCGGGTACCTATAGTCGGATACAACTTAAGAAGGTAGGAGAGGCCCCGCCCAGACGACCGAAGCGTGGCTGCCGATCGCCTACGTGACTAAAGAGATAGTCCCGCTCATGCACACGCCGATGTTCTCCGAAGGCGGAGCCACCGGCCAACCCGCTCATGACGTCAGTCCCAAGTGCACGCCCATTGGTGCAGGCTTGTGTATATCCGCCTTTGATAAGGAAGTGCTGCTGCCTTCTAAAGTTGTATCCTACTATAGTGCACCTCGTTGCTTTTTTTTTTTTTTCATTTTCCTGCAAAGTGGTTGGGGCCCCTCGCTGCAATGCATTGCTAGTTGAAGTGCCTTCGCTGGCTCATGCTATTTTTGTGACGTTATCTGGTCACCCGCGGATGTCCGTTCTAATGGGAGTTACAACTCCTAAATATTTCTTGCTCCGTATCGGTGCTGCAGTGCCGGACGTGATTAATAACTGTTGTGTAGGGCCGGGGCGCGGCGTAACCCGCGGCGGGCCGACGGAGAGGCCGAACGACGGGAGGGCGCGTAAAGTGACGACGCGTAGACCAAGCTTCGGCGAGACTGACACCAGACTGCTCCAACTGCTCTCCCGCGTTTATTGCAGGTGGTTTTATGGAGGGGGAAGAAGAGCTATTGGCCAGCGAGGCACGGGTCACATGACTGGCATGGCCACGTCGGGTTGGTGGTAGTAAAGAGGCATGGGGGAGACCGAGCTCCACCCAGTGGCATGAACAGAGACCCTTACAGCACTGGTGATGTCGCATGTCACCAGGGGTCGCACGGCACAACATCATCCCTCCCTGGGAGGAATTGCATCCTTATACATTATTTACACAACCCTTGAAATACGTTAACTATTGATGCCTGTAATACATTATACATTCAGGGACAGTTGGCTAAGGCAGAAGTCAACCCAGGCTACATTTCGATGGGCTAAGAATAACAGTACTGCTCACGCCATATGAACGAACCTATGATTACTGTGTTGCACATCCGCAAACACTCTACAAGAAGAAAAAAATTCACATTCGAGTTCTTATTGTGGGAGTGAAACCTGTATAACATGGAAGTTCAGTCCTAGGAGAACACAAACACAACCCAGGTTACAGAAAAGAAAATTCATTTCACCAACACCAAAGAAGTGCCACCTTGCACCATTCACTGAGCATTCACACACGCACACTAGACCTCTTAATCTGTGATGTAGTGGCTAGGGGCTTACGCGTCCGCTGTGGGCGACGTGACCCAGGCCCTGCAAGAAGACTTTGCGTGTGGTGGCTGTCGGGAGCCGACTTCGAAGACCCATACCCATCTCTGTAGGTGGGGAAGAATACGCAGGACTTTCCTCCTGAAGTCCCAACGGGTAATCCCGGGCCACAGGCAATTGAAGCTGTGCTTCAGCAGATGCATAGACGCAGTGGACAGTAGGGCCACCGCGAATGGCCTGCGCAGGCAACACCTGATTGCTGATGTGCAATCTTGAATCTAGCCATCGACCGCGGCTGTCGATGACAACGTCGTTGTCCTGCAGCCGGCGCAGCTCACTGGCGTCCTGCTGCCGTGCCGCCAGTGGCAGCCGACGCAGCTTGGCAAACACGGCACGATGTACTGCCGCCTCTTGGCTCGGCCAGGCAGGTGCTCGAACCCCGGAGGTACACCTGCAGGAAGCTGCGCAGAAAGTGGTGTAGAAAGGCGACACGTCAAAGTTGCGCAGTCGATTTTCAGTTCCAATTGCTGGATGGCGTCGAGCCCCTGCAGCGAAGTCCCGTACGCAGTCACGTAAAATGGGACGTGAGCCTGCTTCCCTCGGTGTTGCAAGTCTGTATGGAAACAGCCCAGGATTGGAATGCGCTGCTTGGAGAAATTCTGCAGGTGAACTGACGCTTGCAGCAGGCGACGCTTCGAAGCGAAAAGCGCGTCAAAGTTCTTCTTCGTCATCAACGATGCCGTGGCTCCGGTGTCCACTAACAATGACATGTGGATATGTCCTCCGACGAAGACAGGGATACGCAAGTCCCTTGGGCTAGTCGGCGCAGCTTGGACGGATAGTACTGTGACAGTTCTGGAGTCAGCGTCTTGAACGGGGGTAACTTCCTATATTGATGCTCGTCGCTTACGGCAGACTGCTGCAAAATGCCCTTCGATACGGCAAAATTGGCAAATTTTCTTTTTGGCCGGAGAATTTCTTGAAGTTGCCAAATGCCCTAACTTGCCACAGCGAAAACAGGGGCCGACTTGAGGCTTGGGCGCAAGCTGTTGTACTTGCTGGCAGCGAACGCAGTCTTGTACACCCGCCGTCGAGCCCACGCTGCCATTTTTGATGCGGCCACCCGCGTTAGGGGGGAAGCCGCCACCATGTTGAGTCACATGCGGGGCCGGAGAAGCAGCCGACCCGCCATTTTGTGCTGCTGCGAAGCCGTGTGCAATGCGCTGGACGCTACTGCCGGCACCGGCGTGCGAGCCGAGTAGCCGCTCGTTTTCTTCAAACGCTGCGTTGGCCTTTATTAGCACCTCCCAGTCGCATGCAATTTCTTTCGCCCTTTGCAGCGTGAGGGCTTCCCCGCAGGACAGCAACTTGGCCCTGACATGCGCGTTGGCAACCCCATGAATTATATGGTCACGGATTCTGTCGCCGTACTTAGCTCCGAACTTGCATAACAAGGCCTTTTCTTTGAGCGCGGTGACAAAGTCAAGAAATGTTTCGCCGGGCAGTTGTTTGCGGCTTGTGAAAACGTGCCGCTCCAACGTGTCCTACTTCGTCGTCGCCGCATCTGTTGACACCGTGCCCGAGTCTGATCGACGCCGTCGGTGTACTGGCCATGTGCATAGCATTTGGGCCGCCTTGTGCTTTGAGCTGCTCTTGCGCTGCAAAGTATTTGCGTTGTCCCTCGATGCCGAGCACACAGAGTAGCGCTGATGCACGTTGCTCATCTTCCCAGCCGCCTCCGCTGACTGCCTTCAGGTGAACATGGAAAATTTTTCTCCATAAATGCCATGGAATGGGGGGCTTGCCGGGAACGTTGAGGAACAGAGGAAGGTTTGCAAACAGGGCAGCCATGCGTGCAGGTAGCTGTAGGCCTCAGCAGAATGGAAGTGGCGTCGTTCGGTAGCCGCGGAGCAGGAACAAAGGAATTTCAGGCCGAAGCCCTTGTAGTGTGCAGGAAGCCCAAGCACCGATGTGCAGCACAAAATGTGACTCGCAGCATAATGTCACGTACGTCGTGCTCTTCCTGGCGTCGCCTGTAGAACCGGGTTCAGTACCTCGTCGCCATGTGTTGTGTAGGGCCGGAGCGCGGCGTAAACGGTGGCGGGCCGACGGAGAGGCCAAACAACGGGACGGTGTGTAAAGTGACGACGCGTAGATCAAGCTTCGGCGAGACTGATGGGAGACTGCTCTCCCGTGTTTATTGCAGGTGGTTTTATGGAGGGGGAAGAAGAGCTATTGGCCAGCGTGGCACGGGTCACATGACCGGCATGGCCACGCCGGGTTGGTGGTAGTAAAGAGGCATGGGGGAGACCGAGCTCCACCCATTGGCATGAACAGAGACCCTTACAACACTGGTGATGTCGCATGTCACCAGGGGTCGCACGACACAACAATAACCAGTATCAAAGTACATATTGTCATGACTAAAAGCCGGCAGGATGACAGACGACAACGAAGTGAGGAGCACGAGCAGCAGCCACCGTTCCTCTGAGGAAGACAATGTCAATACAGACCTTGTTTTTCCTTGTCACACCGTGGTCCTGTGTCCTGTTCTTTCCGCGTTGCAACAATATGCAGCGCTCATTTTGTTGTGCACCCAAAAGCAGACGAAATCCTTCCACGAATCATGAACGGATTGACTGTCATCGTGAGTCAAAATATCTCTCGTCTGTGCCAAAGCCAGAAACAGGTGCACGCATTTGCGCTTGCCTCGGTAAACGTCCAGAGTTTGTCAAATGGCGTTGACGAAACATCTAATTATAACGGATGAAGTAACCAGACCCATTCGGCAAAACCCATACCGGGTAGCTCCGCGGGAACGAGAACCCATTGATAATCAGGTGCGAAATATGCTTCAAGATGACGTTATTTATCTGTTGAAGAGCCCTTGGGCATCGCCGGTAGTATTAGTGAAGAAAGAAGACTGCACCTTACATTTCTCCGTGGATTACAACAAGCTCCATCAGGTCACAGAGAAAGATGTTTACCCACTCCCTTGTATAGGCAATCACTCGATCGACTACGGCATGCACGTTATTTCACGTTGATTGATTTGAGAAGCGGATATTGGCAGATAGAAGTTGATGAAAGAGATTGAGAAAAAACTGCCTTCGTGACACCTGATTGGCATTTATGAATTTAAGGTACTTCCCTTTGGCTTGTGCTCAGCACCGGCAACATTTCAGCGACTAATGGACATCATACTATGAGGCCTCAAGTGGCAGATGTGCTTTGTGTATTTGGATGACGTCATCATATTCTCTGTGACATTTGACAAGCACATAAGGCAACTGCATGCAGTATTTCAAGCTATATGTTCTGCTGGACCAATGCTTAAGCCGAAAAAATGCCAATTTTCTTCGAAGAGCTTCTGTTCCTGGGGCATCTTATCAGCAGTGAAGGTGTACGGCCTGACACCAAAGAAATAGCTGCCATTACAAATTTTCCAGCACCATCTGACAAAAAGACAGTCAGACGATTTTAGGAGTGTGCACCGACTACCGACGCTTCATATGGAACTTCTCACGCATTGCCTCACCTTTGACATGCCTCACTAAAGAAGACGTCATATTCTTATGAGATGACGAACAACGAGCTGCGGCAACGCCTCCAAAAGCCGCCAGTCCTCGGACACTTAAACGAGGGCGCCCCGACAACGATTCACACCGACACCAGCAATGTCGGCTTAGGAGCTTTACTCTTGCAGTGGCAAGATGGCACCGAACGAGTAATCGTTTATGCGAGCAGAAGCCTTTCCCGCACGGAAAAAAATTATTCCACCACAGAAAAAGTGTGTCTTGCGGTGGTGTGGGCGGTTATTAAATTTCGCCCATATTTGTACGGCCGTCCTTTTAATGTTGTCAGCGACCATCGCTTTCTTTGTTGGCTGACCAGTTTAAAAGATTTATCCGGACGATTAGAGCACTGGAGCCTTAAGCTTCAAGAATTCGACAGGACTGTTGTCTACAGACCGGGGAAGCTACATTCGGATGCCGAATGCCTTTCTCGTGCCCCATACGAACCTGCAAATACAGAAGATGACGACACAACCTTTGTCGGAGTTGTAAACACTGCAGTCACGCAGCTGCAACGAGACGACCTGGAATTGGAGCCCATCATTCATTTTTGGAGGGTCGCACGTCAGCCGGGCCAAAACTGTTTGCGAGATGACTATCATCATTTTGCTTGCGCAACGACGTCCTCTATAAGGTGAACTTTGCGCCGAACAAACAACTACTTACTTGTCCCAACATCTCTCAGGAGCGAAGCATTACAGGCATGTCATGATAAACCAACATTCGGCCATTTGAGTTTCAAGTGAACGCTGTGCAGAGTGAGGCAGAAATACTACTGGTCAAGAATAATGGCAACCATTGAACAGTACGTTTGGACATGCCTTGATTGCCAGCGCAGGAGAGTCCCGACTGTCAAAGCAGCAGGCCTCCTCCATCCTGTTGACTTAACTGGTACTCCATTCGCTCAAGTCGGAAGGGATCTCCTAGGCCTGTTTCCAACTTCATCTGCGGGTCGCTGATGGATTATAGTAGCCACAGACTACCTCACTCGCGACGCCGAAACCAAGCCCTTGAAGAGGGGCACAGCAAGTGAAGCAGCCCATTTTTTTCTAGAGAATGTGATGCTAAGGCATGGCGCTCTGTCAGTGGTAATAACTGACAGGGGAACTGCGTTCACAGCCAAGCTATTACAGACAGTTTGTGGGAGAGCACGCATGCCCATTGCCTTTCCTTAATGTTGGCGCGATCGCGGACTGGTGGCGGAAGCGAGGAGGTCACTTGGAGAGCGAGCACCGTCGCTTTTTTCCTGGCAACCCCTTCTTTCCCACCGCACCGTGCGCTAATCCTCGCTTCCGGGCTCGTTGGAAAGGATACTCTTGCCCCCTGCGAGGGAAACAACCCTCGCGGGAGGGAGGGAGACGGGAGGGGAATAAAACAGCCGACCAGGCAGGGAGACGGCCTCTCTTGCTCTGCTGACCTGTGGGAACGACACACGTGCCACATCATCACCCAGGACCCGCGAGCCGACCATCGATGAAGCAGTAAGCATTACCTTTTGTTTCCTACTAGAGTGGGCTATCCCTCTACTCGACATTTACGCGTTATTGCTAGTGCAGCAATAAAGTGTTGTTTGTTGTTCTAGCCTGTTGCCTTATTCGCCCGAACCCGTCGTAGCTGCGATGACTTGCGCTACGGGAAGGGGATGTTGACACGTGCACGCTACGACTGTTTGCGGCTGGAACCGGAGCTAGGCTTCTGCACCAGCCGTACATAGAGCGGACCCCTTCAAGCTTTAAGACTTCGTGGCACATCTCACTGGCGAATAATGGCGTATCATCCGCAAATTAATGGTCTGACGGAGCGCCTCAGCAAGACACTTGCAGATATGCTTTGCATGTACGTCAGTGTGGAGCATAAAAACTGTATTTGTCGCCAGCAGGACTACGATTTAAGGCACTATAATCTTCACCACCGACCAATCTCCTACGAGCTGGGAAAGAAAGTTTGGGTCTCAAATCCAATTTGTCGTCGAGGCTTCTCAGAAAAGCTTTTAAGGCGGTACTTCGGGCCAGATAAAGTTCTCCAACATCTCACTGATGTTTTAACTATGAGGTTGTTCCCGATAGTGTGCATTGCTCAAGGTGTCAAAGGCTCAAAGGCATGCACCAGAAGTTGTGCTCGTGGTTCAGGTGAAGCCCTATGTGTCCGAATGAACTCATGCGCGGCCACTGAGTACAAACCCCTGTGATTACAAAGCATTGAGATGATGCTTTCTTGGAAGGGAGACTGATGTCATGACTAAAAGACGGCAGGATGACAGACAACGAAGTGAGGAGCATGAGCAGCAACCACTGTTCCTCCGAGGAGGACGATGTTAGAGCATCTGCTCTTTTGATCTGTCAATACAGACCTTGTTTTTCCTTGTCGCACCATGGTCCTGTGTCCTGTTCTTTCCGTGTTGTGACAATATGCAGCACTCATAATGTTACGTGCCCAAAAGCAGACAGAATCCTTCCGCGAATCATGGAGGGCTGTCAACGGGAGTCAAAATATTTCTCGTCTGTGCCAAAGCCAGAAGCAGGTGCGCACATTTGCGTTTGCCTCAGTAAGCATTATAGAAGTTACTATTTAGCAAACAGATCTGCGCGTGCGAAACTGTCCCGTCTTTGGATAGCACCACGCGCTAGCGGAGTGTCCGTCACTCGCTACTAGCACTACGCAGCAGCCCTATCAAATAAAGCTGGACCCCTTACCCGTGGTTCGCGTTGAGTCGTGCCCGTGGCGGGTTTTAAGCCAGTGGTAACAGATGAGTTCTTTGCTTGACACAGTTTATTTGTGCCAAAGCGCCACCCGTACGCAGCAACAATATATACGTAAGAACGAAGTGGCAGAGCAGTCCCGCATGACAACATTAAAAAGCAATGAAATGGGAAGCACATGAGATTGAGAACGATAACGCTCGCACTCACCTCTCGTGGCTTTGCAGTCCAGCGCTCAGGCAGTAAGTCACCCACAAAAGGCCAAGCGGCGCGCAGGGGGTGATGGCGGCTGGGTGGCTCCCGACTCGATTGAGCTGCGTTCGTCACGGCTCCCCAAATTGAAAGACAATGAGGTCCTCAAGAAAGCAACGCGCACTCTTTGGGTCTGGATAGGAGTCTCCAGAAAAGGGCAAACAGGGAAACGGGGCATCTCAGCTTCAGCCAGGGAGCAGGGTGCAAAAAGCTGCGGGAGCTGCTCGGTGCCCTCTCTCATGCAACCCCTCTCGCCTCGGCGCATGCAAACGTTGTGTGAAGCTGAGGCGCCGCCGCGCTGAAGACAATGGGTTGCGCATGCAATCCCTCAAAATAAATGTACAGGAGATGTGTGATACTTTTCTCTTACTAGGTAAAACTCATGATAGCTCCCATTGTGCGTGAGTGGCCTCTTCACATCTGCTGTACACAGGGCCGCGTGCATGCGCTCCGACGAGAGCGGAGGACGCAGCGATGCTGCCCTTTCGCTCATTAAAAACCTGGTCACGTGCACATTGTGGGGGTGCTATCACCCCCTGTAAAGTCGTTTGCACCTCATGGCGCACGCGCGTTTCTCGGATAGGCCACAGGTAGGTTAAATGGCTGCCGAGCGAGCAGTGGCGCTCTGCTCGCTCTGCACCTTAGGCCGGTGCGTAGAAAACAGGAGTGACTCTCTTTGGGGTTTCGGTAGCGCCGTTGATGGACGCCTCCCGCGGTGGGTCCGTGGGGGACGATACCGCGGCTCGTTTCCGGCGAGCCCCTCATGGTGTGTCATACATCGGCGATGCCGCATTCGTGGTGCATTGTATGTCTTATGTTGTCGTGTGTATGTTTTCTGTGTATTGCATTGTCATTGTGTAAGCTTACTTAGCGTGTTCTTAGTTGTGCATTAGATTTGGCATGTAAGCTCGTAGTATGTAAAAGAAGAGGTTAATAAATATTAACACGTGTTGGTTTGCCTGACAGCGTCTGCTATCTCCGTGTGTTCCAAGAGCGGTGATCACTCCTCAGACCCCACAACGTCAAGTTGTTTTGCAGCTAAGTCACACACATACTACGCTTGCAACACGAAAACAACTGGATGAGTGGGCTGAACCGCTGCAAACGTCGAACACACCACAGCCGGTGTCACGTGATGTCATTTTTTACGTCACGGAGGCATTCCACTTGATGGCACCACGGCATGTTCTTGAGGCCAACACTGTTGTGTACATTGCTATTTTTCCTTGTTATTTGCTACATGATGGCAGCAAAAGATTACCAACAACTACAATACTCCATGCAAAATTGGAGCGCAGCTGTACATGTGTTTTCATTTTGCCAGTTCCTTGATGTTGGCAGCAGTGACCTTCGGCCTTTACGGCACAAATGGCAGGATTTCCTTGGCAACGGCGCTTAGCTCGTCTTTCGGCAGGCAGCACGCACAGCAAAATTTTCCTTTTTTCAGTGGCACTGATTGCAAATACTATGGGTCCACCTCACAGCCTCATGTGTCATTGCTTTCCTCCTCACCTTTCACTATCTTCTCCGCGTTATCTTTCGCTGTGCTCGTTTAGTCAGTTACGGTGAGCATAGGTCGGCAAAAAAATGGAGCTCACTCAGACTCACTCAAGAAATATATGTTGCTCTGAGGGCTCACTCGGACTCAGACTCACCAAAATTTTCCTCAACTGGACTCACTCAGACTCGCTAAACTTTTTCTCAGCCAAACTCAATCAGACTCAAACTCACCAACATATTACTCAGCCGGACTCACTCAGACTCAGACTCACGACTTCACCTGAGCCTGAGTGAGTCTGAGTGAGTCGACTCATGAGTCTGTTGGCGTAATATCAACTTTTCCGATAATGGTGTCAATCCTCTTTAACGCCCATATCTCATAATCAGTGCTCTACGATTCGCCTTTTGATCTTGTAGCTTCAGATATGAGTTATCATCGTAGATGATATATCATCATTATCATATATCGATCCAGTAAGGACATTTTTATGAAATACACAACTCAAACGAGATATTTTTATG
This sequence comes from Rhipicephalus sanguineus, assembly GCF_013339695.2. Taxonomy (NCBI): domain Eukaryota; kingdom Metazoa; phylum Arthropoda; class Arachnida; order Ixodida; family Ixodidae; genus Rhipicephalus; species Rhipicephalus sanguineus. The sequence goes on along the minus strand of NC_051185.1, from coordinate 1,239,038 downwards.
ACGAACTTCCCATGAAAGAGCTTGTGGGTAGAGGTCATGGCACCCCTTCCTCTAACTAACGCGTCTCATCAATATTGAGGCGTTGCATGAACGCTAGTCTACTGAGATATGTGTGAATACACTTTAATATAAACGTAAGCTGATATAAGGCTGATAGTAATGCTGAAGATGAGTAGATCGGACAATAAGTCGGCAGCAAAAGGTGGAGCTCACCAGGCTCACTCAAGAAATACATTTTGCGCTTAGGGCTCACTCGGACTCAGACTCCCCGAAACTTTCCTCAACTGGACTCAGTCGGACTCAGACTCACTAAAATTTTCTTCAACTGGACTCACTCGGACTCAAACTCACCAAAATATTACTCACACGGAATCACTCAGACTCACGGCCTCATCTGAGTCTGATTGAGTCTGAGTGAGTTGACTCATGAGTGAGTTTGCCAACCTATGACGATGAGTGATGCTCAACACAGGAACAGGCACCTAAGAGCTGCACTACAAAACTCGCAAATCAGGTATTGGCACAAAGAATTCGGACATTCACGCATAATACAGTCGAAACCCACCATAACAGAATTGCACAACTGCGAAATTTTTGCGACAACTATATATTTTCCTGTCCCCGGCAAAACTCCATAGGATTCATTGCATCACATTTCTTGGCAATGAAATGTTGCTAAACTGAAATCCCACAACAACAAAAATTTACGGGATGTTTCCCCACACTTATCTGCTCACGCAAGGTCAGCATACTTCGAAATACGCTTACTAAATCTTGGAATAACAGAGAGCTGAGCTAGTTGGTAAGTATTCATTCTAAAAGACAGGGCGTGCAAACATGGACACAAAAAAGAAATCAAGACGCCACAAACACCGACTAACTGAAGATTCGCACAGTGGCGGAGGAGAAAGAAGGCACAAAAACTTATCTGCGCATGCCCAGGTAATAGGCGAACCTATCAATCTGACACACGTTGGGGTCCACGTGAAAGATAACTGTTAAGGCATTTGATTACTTCTTTAGGCAAGTTAATCGACAGTTGACTCAGGCATGCGCTACCACTATTATTGATATGCCATGCCTCAATCATTAGACGTGCTTCTTCATTCCTGTGCCGGTACAAAACTGAACATTCATTTAATTTTGGCGAGCACTTACACTCTTGACAATGTAAAGATAGATTAGAAGGTGAGCCTTTGTTAAGCGATCTCTTATGTTCCATTAATGTCTGGTTAACACAGCGGCACGTCTGTCCTACGTAGAAATGGCCACAGCTAAAAGGAACCTGATACACCACACCTGTACGGTAATCAGTAATTTTTTTTTTGTTTTAAGAAAGAAACGTCACTCTGCTTCTTGTCAATCACCTGCTCATTCTTTCTCTGTACTGCTGTACATACCTTACCTAGCTTATTCGCAGCCGTAAAAACAACATTAACGTTGTATCTACTTCCCACTTCCTTCAGCCTGTGAGATATGCAATGATTGTAAGGAATACCTACGACACGTTTCTTCCTATGTATTGCTTTCTGCAACCATGCTCAGATTTAACAAAATGGACTTCTTTAAATGTTCAGTGACAGTGGCCACTGCAACGCGAGGATAACCTACTTCTAAATGATAAATGATGTGTAACCTGTGTGTTAAAGCTGGCACTCATTTTTTTTTGTGCTCACATGACTTGGTGCGGGGTGACTCAAGGCATGACATGGCTATACCATTTTTTACAACCTTAGAATGCTTCAACAAGAAGTTTACCAGCAGTTTTGAAGATCTAGGAGAATACTGCCAGCATACGGGGTTCTTCTTAAATGTTAAGGAAATGTCTAAAAATTGTATTCCATTATTCTGAGGCAATTCTTTGGTTAGGTTCAGCCCTCCTGCATTAAATTCAAATTTTTCACTGTTTTTCGCATTTCAAATGTGCTGTATGATGTGGCAATACTTCTTCTATCTGGTGACCTGGTGGGATCACAAGAGATTTTCACATTGCCAGCTGAGCTAAACCACAGGCCAAAATGCATTTTTAATTTCTGTGTAGCAATAGAATTGACATTTGGGCAAGTTGAAATTGGTTATGCATTTTTGAAATGGGCAGCGCAAAAACAAGGACACAAGAAGTACAACACACCACACAGTGCCTTCTCACAACTAACTTTATTAGAAAGAATACTCACTTCTTAAACCATGACTGTATGTACTATTTGTTTGTATATGGTGTATATGTGATCATTGTATATACCATAATCACCCGACACCTGGAGTAGCAAGCCAGGCGACAAACCAGGCTAACCTCTCCGGGCATTTCATTAAAGAATCTTATCTATCATGACCACGTACCACAAACACATGTGCTCCTGCAAAGGTCAGTTAAGGTTACAAAATATTAACACAATGCTCACATGCACGTTTTTTTTTTATGTAATGAAACGATTCAGTAAAGAAATTTCATTGCCATGCAGCGCTATTGAGGGCATGCTCACACCTAGATTGCCTTTTTTGTTGATGTAGTATCTCTGGTAGCCTGGAAACTTACAAGCATAGCAATACCTTTAGTAGCCTGATTGTTATGCTTGTAAGTTTCCTGTGTCTGTGTCGAGGGCATGGTGACTCGTGCTTGAATTGCTATGTCTTAGACATGGGGTGTGCGCCTATGAGCTCGAATGATCGGTACCATTCAGCGCGCGGAATTGCAGTCTGGATTCAACATAGTTCCTCTGTAATGCGCATAATCGAAGTGGTCTGAAATGCAGTCGGTGAGTTTCCGTGATGGTGCTTTCTTTCGTCTGTTTTTTCCTGCGTTCATTTTATTGGCTACGCGGGTCTTTGGACGTTAAGTTTTAAGTTTTGAACATTGAGGAATTTAAATGGTTGTAAGCACCTCGCATCGCACGTCTGAGGCGAAAACGCAAGGAGCGCGCACATCTGCCAGCAGAGGAGCATGCGAGCATCTGTTGATGGTTTTGGGGCCCTTCAGTCTGGCATTTTGGGTTTCCACCACGAAATTTTCCGACCAACAAGAACTATTGAGTTCGCTGTAAAACATTTCATTCCAACACCCTGAGTTTTTAACGGGACAGTCTCAAAGGTTGAGGAAACCATGCATGAAGATTACGCTGGACGCTCTCTGCATTTTGGTTCCTGAGGTTTTCCTAAGCACCATCCTCAGGATTTGAGCAGAAAGTTGCGATATTAGAAGGTGTGTGCATGGTGGATGCTGCATATGCTGACAAAAGACCACAAACGGTGATGAATTGATTTTCCCGAAAAATTTCTTCACTGTTATGCGGACAAAAAGGACAGTTTCTTGTACTCAATTTTCACAGCTTACAAAACATGGCCACTTCACTGCACAGCTGGAACAAAACAACACCAGGAGCAGCATCCCTCTTCGGCCAAGCTGCAAAAATTGAAACAAACACAGCCTGCTGGTATAGTCACGGCAGCTGTGTTTTGGTACCGGAAGGGAGTGCTGTTGACCAACTTTCTGCCTGATGGGACGACAATAAATGCTTACAGGTGCTCTTAAATACCGAAAAAACTCAGAAGGGCAATTCAGAAAAGGAATGTTGACCATGAACGTAAGCGTTCTCCTCAACAACGTCCGCTCACAAGTCACCCTTAAAATTATTGAACTCGTGCAAAATTTTGGTTGAAACATTATCACCCACCCACCAATACGGTCTAGACTTGGCACCACCATTTTTCCTTGACTGAAGGAACATTTGTCTGGACGATGGTCCTGCTCTTATGACGAGGTGAAGGAGGAGGTTAAACTCTTTCTGAAGGACGTAGTGGTGAGCTGGCATGACAGGGCATTATAGAAATACCACAGCATCCACAAAAGTGCATGAACCGAAATGGCGATTATGTAAGAGAATAAAGCAATCTTGATCCTTTAAAATGATGTAACTAATATAGTGAATGAATGGTTGTCTCTTACCCAAAAGTATAGCAGACCTTATTTCTGGTATTGCCCTCGTAATTTAGCACACACATTTCTCAGCTTTCCTGGAAGCTGTGGCAGGGGCTCTCTTACAATACCATGTCAGAGGACCATTGAACAGAAATAGCAGTTCAAATCAGTGCCGACTACTTAGCAAAGGACCTTGAAGCTTGCAGCCAGAATGTGTTTTAATAAAACATTGATTGGAATAAACATCTCTGGCTATCAACGTGTGCTTTCTTGATCGTATTGCTCAATGCTCTGCGGTTCTCCGCTCTCGAGGAATTGTTGCCGAACACCGAGAGTGTATCTGTGATTCCTTAGTGCAATATTCGTGGCACAGCATAAGTAGTCTCTTGCATTGCACTGAGCTGACGTGTGAACAAAAGGATGATTAGCCTTGTGGTGCATGTAATGTGTCCTAGGGGGAAGCGCGGCCAGCAGCAGCAGCAGCAGCAGCAGCAGCAGACGCAGCCACACCCCACACCACCCCGCACGCATTGAGCAGCGAGAACAGCTTCTCTGAGCCAGAGCCTGGGTGAGTGTCTTTGGCCTTGATGAACTCCGTGGCAGTGACTGATGATGGGCTTGCTCCTACAGAGGCGCACTTCCCCAACAAGCGTACACCGTTGTCTCAGATCTGGGCCACTTGCAGCAGAAGTTGGTGGAGCTGACCACCCCATGCACTCACTCAGCCACAGACACTGGGGTATGTCCTCATCGTTTCTTTTATTGCGATAGCAATTATATGGACAGTCTCGGCTGGATTTTGCCGTCGCTGTTGCCGTCATGCACTGTATATCTATAAGTATGTATATATATATAAAAGCCCCAAAGAAAAATAATTCAGAAAAATGCTTCCGAAGCGCGGAATCGAGCCAGGGACCTCTTGCTCCGCAACGAGTGGCGCTAACCACTACGCCACGGAACGCAGGTCCTCCACGTAGCTAACGGCGAGCGTTATATACACACCCTTTACCGCTGGACGGACTCAGAGACGGTCGGCGCTTATAAGCGTTTCTTCATTACCAGCGAGATGGCGCTAGGAGCGCGACGGGCGCATTTAAAAGTCGTCGGCAAACTCGCTCGCTTCTTATATTTGCGCGGCGAGAACCTTGGCCTTCCGCTGTCTTCTTGCGCGATTTTCTCATGGTGAGGGCAAGAGGGATGTTTCAATCTTTCACCGTGATGTCCGCGCTCATGTTACGGAGCGTACAAAAGTCACTCGAAATCAAGAGACGCCGCTAAACGAACAAACAGAAGATGAGCGCGAACTATCAAGTGTCACAGCTCGACACTCGAAGCACGCTAGTTTCCTTCGCTGCTTCGGCCGCCTTTGCAACAGGAGGGCTGTTCAAACTGAGAGTATCCACTGGCGAGCCTCACTTCGTATAGCATTAGTTTCTTGCTATCGCATTCATTGCTTCGCCCTTACGGCGAAACTGTGATTTTTTTTGGTATCACCGTTAACTGCCCATATAAAAAAGTCCATTAAGTTGAAATTTGACCTTTTACGTTAAATATAGTTGACAAATGATTCTTTTTACATGGTGAGGGCCACAGGAATGTTTGAATAAGGGGGCAGTACAATAAAGCCTCATTAATTTGGATTTTCATGCGACTGGAAAATGCTCATAACACTACTAATACAATTTTATTTCCTGCACGAATACACAAATTCTGTTCTTATTTTGCATTAGATCAGTGTAAATGCCTCAATACTCGCCCTCTGGCGACTTCCTTCACATAGTGGCCACGGTGCATGACTCAATTCATTCGAAACATGCTCCGCACCCCTTTCATGCCACATACTGCCGCCACCAATACCACCACACTCACTTGAAGATAATTTCTTCACAGGCTCTGCCATCAGCAACACATTGCTCTTATACAGTATTGTGATGTAGCAGTCAAGCTTTATAGTACGCTATAAACTCATTACAACAGACCTTCATAGTGAAGAGGATTTTGGTCTGTTGTAAAGGGAGTATGTAAAATCCAAGTACTGTTACAACAGACCTTTATGTAAACACCGAATGGGTCCGTTATAACCAGAGAGAATTAAGAGTAAAAAACGCGGTCAAAGAACTGAAGCTACATCATCATCATCATCAGCCTGTCTACGCCCACTGCAGGGCAAAGGCCTCTCCCATGTTCCGCCAATCAACCCGGTCCTGTGCTTTCTGCTGCCACGTTATACCTACAAACTTCTTAATCTCACCTACCCACCTAATTTTCTGTCTCCCCCTCACGCGTTTGCCATCTCTTGGAATCCAGTCAGTTACCCTTAATGACCACCGGTTATCCTGCCGACGTGCTACGTGCCCGGCCCGTATCCATTTCTTCATGATTTCAGCTATGATATCCTTAACCCCCGTTTGTTCCCTGACCAACTCTGCTCTCTTCCTATCTCTTAAGGTTACACCTATCATTTTTCTTTCCATCGCTCGCTGCGTCGTCCTCAATTTAAGTTGAACCCTCTTTGTAAGTCTCCAGGTTTCTGCTCCGTAGGTAAGTACTGGTAAGATGCAGCTGTTATATACCTTCCTCTTGAGAGATAGTGGTAGACTACCATTCATGATTTGATAATGCTTGCTGAATGAGCCCCATCCCATCCTTATTCTTCTAGTTATTTCACTCTCATGGTTCGGCTCCGCGGTTACTACCTGTCCTAAGTAGACATACTCCTTTACAACTTCCAGTGTCTCGCCACCTATCGCAAAGCGCTGTTCTCTGCCAAGATTGTTCCACATTACTTTAGTTTTATGCATATTAATTTTCAGACCTACTCTTCTACTTTTCGTATCCAGTTCAGTAATCATGAGCTGTAATTCGTCTCGCACGTTACTCATCAATGCAATGTCATTGCTTCCCCCCCAAAAAAGGGGGTTGGAAGCTACATAGAAGTCTGTAAAAAATTTGTTGCACCTGCCGAGGTTGCAAGAATTAATTCGGAAATCGCAAACAAAAAAAAAAAACAGAACAGAACAGCGTTTTTAAAAAAATTATAGCTCCGCAACGGCGCAACCGGGCACCGCCATTCTGGGCTCGTCGGAAAGAGCATTTCTCTGTATTCAAATTCCCCGCTTCAGCTAGCTCCTCCATTCAGAAACAAGTATACAAAAAGCAAACGTTTGACGTTCGTTTCGAGGCCTCCGATTGGCTGCTTCTGCCATGTTGCTCCAGCATGTCTCGCCATTGGACCGATGCTCGCTCCGGGAGAGCGTCATCTGCTGCTTGCGCGTCACGAGGTCATGGCTGTCGAAAATCGCGCTACTTACGTGACGCGTTCGCACTCGTTCTGGTTCACGGGTCGGCGATAATTTAGAATATAATTACGCTTTACTTTGGCAGCTTCAAGCGGAAGCTCAATCATACGCTTGCTATGTTACTCTATGGCACAATCGTCAGATTATGATATCGCGCCGCACTCGTCACGAACATCGCAGTCGCATGTCTCGGACTCGTCGCACGTCTCGGACTCGTCGCACGTCTCGGACTCGTCGCACCTGCGGTTTGGGGTTCTGCTCACCAGCACTTTGTACCTCGTGACAAAGACCATCTGGGGACAACTCTTTGTACTCGCGATCGAGCATGACGTACTTTGAAACATCGGGCACCGCGGCTACACACATCGCAACCGAGCTTTCTGCTCGAAGTCGTGGCTAGGCCTAACTATGCTCACGGTGCCCATGTACGAGACGAATCCGAACTTTGCGGGCAAGAACAGTGAAGAAGCCGCAATGTGCTCCATCGCAAGCAACGAATCACATCGCCCGCTGGCTCCTCAGAACCACGGATGGGCATTTACTCTTCGGCAGCGTACCCCCCTGCCAAGCTCACCGTGCAGCGACCGCTCGGAGCAGCGATGG